>NC_142767.1:21774539-21994539 GCF_054948205.1 Urtica dioica subsp. dioica
TAGGTGAGATGTTATAAGAGGTGGGCATTTGGAATTCCTTATGCAAGGGCCCGAAATGTTATGGTCTATAAGTACCGGAATTTTGGCGAAATCAAACTGGAAACTCTTTGTTCCCGCTAATTCCGGTACTGCTCGATAAATAATTATAAATAAATCTAAAACACACTCTAAAAATAAACCATGAGCATACCGGAATTCCATGTTTCATGAATAGTTCCAAAACAAATTTCAATACCGATTTGGGGCAGAAAAATAACAATATTCCGATTAAGGGGATTTTTAATAAACCTACTCCTCCGAACAATTGGCATTATTCTATTTATATTTATTGATACCAAACAACATAGTTTTATATAAGTGTAAAATTCTATCAATTACATGTATTTATCTTCCATCTTATTCAATCAATCCATTCAAGTTTTCTTTTCCCCCGCTTTTTTATATATGTTTTTCATTTCTCTAAAAAAAAAAAAAAAAAGTTTTCACCACTCCTCTCAAACATCTCCCCTGGAATATTTATTTTCTATCAAACCAAAACGTTTGGGATTGTTACAAGGGAAAAAGGTATATTGCTAGGTGTACTAATATGTTACAAAAAAAACAAAAACCTATATTGCTTGGAGAAAAAGGCATTCAATATCTCATCAAGCTTGTTCTTGTCCCAACCACGGAGGGGTTTTTCTACAAATGGGACAAGAGGCATTTAATCTGAGCCAACCATCGATGCAATCCGAATGGAAGCAATGTTTACACTCGGGTATGGTTTTTAGTGTTTCCTTGGGCCAATACTCCGACAAACATATTGCGCAAACGTTGTCCTCAGACTTGGGAAGCCGTCGGCTCTCTCCCAAAACTATCTTTGGATAAGACTCGAGTGTTGGGCCATCGAGGCCCAAAACAAGTGTCGGCGGTTGTGGGGCCACGGATGAGCTAAGGTCCACGGTTGACCTCCGTGGACTAGCGAGCCATTTGACGCGCCCGCAAACAAAACAAAGCATCCCTAAGAAGCACAACACCGTTGGTACTCCGACTCCCATCGCCACCGCATATCGGGCGGATCGAGGGATTCCTGGGCCCACAATGAAAATTCTACACTTTACTTATAATTCTTGTACTAAATAAATAACAGTACTCATTATAATAGTATGAGACAATATTTATTGATGAATTTGTTAAATTTGGAGCATATAAATTTAGAATTTTAAGCCATGAGCAATAGTGAGACTTGATTACGTTAGGATTAGTTATACTGGAAAAAGTCAACCAAAAGAAAAGCCAATGATGAAACAATAAATTTATAACGTTAGTTTTGTTCAACGGTGATACTTTACATCAATAATTATAGATCCTTAGTACTCTGTTGAACGAAAAGAACTAGCTATATCTGTTCTTAGCTTCTAAAGTGCTTCTGATAATCATATTTGATATAAATTAATCTAAAACAAAACCCTTCTCGTAATCGTTATCCTTTTGGAGTAGAGTAAAAAAAAATCTCAAATAAAAGCATTGACGTATTGCCCTTATTATTTTGTAATTCGCACTTACGTACAATTTAGTTCCAATTATTTATGAATTTTTGGAGATATACTTGCTCTTAATTAGTCAACTCCATTTTCAATTTTTAAATATGAAGTCGACGTGTATGATGACGCATTGGTGAAAAGCAAGAGCTATATTCACGAGTTTTAAATTTCATATACTAATAAACACGCAAATTTTATATTAGCATTGGATTTATACAATCATATAATATATGTAATAACTATTATTCGTTAGAGTGAAGTGAGCTATGCATTGCTAACATAACATATGTATACGTTTGACATTTGCACAATCAAGCTTTTGACTCGTGGTTCCTAATATAGTCTAATTGGTAAATTTACGCCACCTCAACAAAAAAATATCTTGGGTTCAATTTTCAATCGCAACAAAATTATTTAAAAAAGGGAAAATAACACATTTATACCCTATGTTTTAGTGAAATGTCGAGTTTAACCTTCGATTTTCAAAAATGTCGAGTTCATACCCTCTGTTTAACTAAAATGACGAAATTATACTCTCTGTTTAACTAAAATGGCGAAATTATACCATGAAATAGACAACAGTGTCACGAATATTCTTTTTATTGACTTTTCATTGACGTTGACTATTATATTTATATATAAACACTAATTATCTTTATTCATTCGCGCCATATATGTAATTTATTTAAAAATTAAAAAATAAACAATAGTCTCTTAATCGTGAAGAACACAAAAAGAGGCAAATGGGTAAACATCGATAGTTGATAGTCATCAAAATCGCATATTCGAACAGAGAATCCAGGATTTAGAGTTACAATTCGAACACGGAATGAAGTCATTTCTTAGGAGGTATAATTTTTATTATTTAATTTCAATTTAAGACTATTTTTATTTCAAAATTGAGAATTTGGAAGTTAGGGTACTGATTTATATTTGATTCGGTTTTTCTTATATAAGAGTTAATATCAATGAAATGGAGATTTGTGATGCTGTTATTCATTTCAGGGTATAATTTCGTCATTTTAGTTAAACATAGGGTATAATTTCGTCATTTTAGTTAAACAGATAGTATGAACTCGACATTTTTGAAAACCGATGGTTAAACTCGATATTTCACTAAAACACAGGGTATAAATGTGTTATTTTCCCTTTAAAAAAAAACAACTTTTACTCAAAAGAAAGAGGGATAGCATGCATCATTATTTTTTTTTATATAAATACATGCAAAAACGGAATTATTGTTGTTGAATTTACAAAGTCTACGTCAGCAGATAGTAAGTCCAATCTTCAAACCCAAACATGATTAAATATATATATATATATATATATATATATATATATATATATATTTATATCTTAGGGGTGTTGGAAACTGTAATTCCATCGACTAAAATATTATGGACACTAAAAAATCACTAAGACCCGCTCCAACTTAATGAAGAAAAATATTAGGCCAACCACAGTTTTCATAATTAATTTTGATCATCAAAATATTTTGGTCTAAAAAATCATACTATTCTAATTTATGAGATTGTTGGGATAGAATTTCACAATCTAGTGTATTTTTAGTTATATCTTCACAAAACTTCTCTTTGTATATATTCCCTTTTTATTTTACATATATATTCTAATATTTTTTTAAATAGAAGTTTTATTAGCTTTAAACTACGTCAAAACTATTATATTGTGTACATTACCTCCTCACTCGTCATCAGAATCCAAAATATAGCATCCTAATAAATTCAATTTCCGCAAACAAAAAAAAAAAATTTAAAAATTAATAAGCTATGAAAGAAACTAAGTACCTCGTCGACTAGGAATGTTAGAGCAAACAATCCTCCTTGTAGAGTTAGCCCTAAACCCACAAGTCCCGCCACGAGCCACGCACTTTCCACACGTGGGAACATCCCACGCGAGCCTCAAGTGATCGCTTAAATCCGACGACGAAACCTCCGTGTAGAACGACCAGTCCACCGGCACCGAAAATCTCCCCAAACCCTCGCACCCCGCAGCCAAAAACCTCGAAAACCTAGGCGATGATGTGGCGAAAACCACGCGCGTTTCGGTGCTCATGCAAGAGATAGGGTTTAGCCCAGACTTGAAGACGAAATCCGGCGAGCACTTGAAGAACGAAAAGCCAAGTTCGAACTCGGAGTGGAAAGGCGAACCGGAGAGGTTTAGCGACGTCATGATCTTCTTGGGAAGGCATTTCTCGGGATCGTTTATCCAAATCTCCTGAGTCGCGTAGTCTATCGCTTTTACGGAGAAATATTGGTCGGAGTTTGGGAGTTTGAGGAGGGTTTGACCGGGTTGACCGCACGATAAGTCAAAGCCGGGGTAGCCGCAGAGCGGGGATTGGCGGTCCTTGACCCGGAAGGGAAACCGGATATCGGGTTCCCCGGGATTGCAAGCAGATTTTGAGCATTTTGATTGGTCTTCTTGTTGTGAGGTTGATAAAAGATACGAGTTTGTGAGGACAAGGAAATATATGAGAGGTTTTATCATAGTAGTTGAGGTTATATAGGATATTGTGATATAATGTGATGTTTGACTTTTTTTTTTTAGGGTCCTGGTCTAAATTTGTTAGGTCATATCAAATGAGAACGTTGTGGTGTGGATTGTGCCGGGTCTTTAGAAAACTCTTATGTGTTGAAAAAGTCACGTCTTTTGCAAAAACTTTGTAATAATAAAGTTGCTTGATTATCAGAAAGTCAATCCTCATGATCGATCATGTGGTGTACAAGTAATTTGTGCTTGAGTTGATGGTTCAGTGGAAACCTTAGGGATAACATTAGAATCAACTTTCAAATTGTTGACGTCATGTTTGCCGTAAATTATTTTGGATATTAAACTACAGTTTAAGTGAATTAGTGTCAGTCAATAATATCTTAATCTTGTTAATTACTCACTTTTTTGGTGGGCCAAAAATTAGTGAAACCTACCTTTGGTTTTTCAATGATCGGTTGTTAACGCTGTAACTCAAAGGGAATATTCTGATCGAATATCTGGTTGTTGGCTTTGAGTTCATATTTCGTAAGTCTTAGTCCAGAGCTTTTTATTTTAATTTGTAAAGGGTTCACAAATTCGGGAAAAATTAATATGAAGACTTATAGCACCAAGTCCGAAAATCACACAAATCTCAATCGTTGATTCATGCACAAAGTATCGAGTGCTTAGTACTTGTCAATGATCTTTCAAAATCTGTTTTTGGAGTTTTGAGGTCTATTCTCTCTTTGTGGGTTTCTTAGACTGGACGGAACATTTCCGTTTGGTTTTTAGCTTCTTGATGTCGTTTTTAGCTCCTTGTCGTTTTTTTTATTGGCCTTCGAGTACTAATTATAATCTCAATTTAAATGTCCAAGCTAAAAGTTGCGGCTCCTAAAAGTTGACCAAAGCAAGAGCACTAATTATCACTCTAAGAATACCAGGCATTTTTGTCTACGGATTAAGTTTTGTTTTTTGTTTTGGCCTCACCATCGTTCATTATCTTAGAAAAATTAGAGACAAGTGTTTTTGCCAAGTATTTTTAAAATAGTGATTGATTTAATACTTTCAAAATAAATAATGTTTTTTAAACTTATACAAATATTTGAGTTATTTTTTTTTATAAATGAAATCATAAATCAGTAAACAAAGTTAAATTAAATGAAGCCAAAATAATAAATAAACTTAAAAAATATGTATATAAAACATCAACAAAAATTATTGTTAACCACGACGACAACTATTTATCTTGCCGAAGTTAAAAAATCCACTGCCATATTCGATTTCCACATTATCTTTTTGCGATAAAGACACAATACCGGTTACAGGTTTCACAATTTCACAAATAACGACTATTTCAATATTTCCACGAATCCCGTTTAGTTTCCAAAAAAATTGGACCATTCTACTAGGTGTAAATGAGACAATTTATAATCAGACAGGAAATTTGGAATTCTACTTATTTGAAATTGTTAAAGGATTGTGCAAATTGTTGGAACTTATTACAAAACTGGCTATGAGCATTCATGTGCTCATGCGTTTACTCTTCCATAGTCGCAATATTTGAAATTTGAAGCCATTAAAACTGATTACATATTGTATGGTTGAATTTGAAGACAAAGCGTGGAAGTATATACAAGCAATGCTTTATAGTAACTCTTATTGGTGCTCACAGAGAAAACAAATTCATGGTAAAAAATGACTTAATCAACGTCATAAGAGCAATATAGAAGTCCAAAGCCTATGTGAAACTCGGTAGGAATATTAATATATAGATGGTTACTACTACTACTAAGACAATTGTTGAACAAAAGAAGTATTCTTATTCTATCCGTTTTTATTTTTTAATTCCTAAAACGAGTTCGTTTGGATGTCTGGAATTGTGGAAGTGTTTGTGTGAAGAATTAAAAGGGTATGAAATAGAGTCTGAACACTGACATTTGAATCTGAAGTCTTTGAAAACTGACTTTCAGTTTTATGTTTAATTATTCAAGAGCAAAATCCAAGCACAACCACCACTATTTATAGAGACTAGTAAAAGGATAACTATACATACACTTCGCGTCTCATGTATTATATTCACTATTTAATAATAATTAAATTTATATGCATCGAATCTCAACTCCAAATCAGTAGTGTTGAGTCTATTTTGTTTCACATGAAGCTTATTGTATATGCTAATATTATGATATTAAAACAAAATCCTTACAGAAAAATAAAAACAAATAATTGGCTGCGTAAGCCACTCAATGTCTAGCAATTTAAAATTGGCCAACGTTTTGTTAATAATCCGTAAATAGCCTAGATGATGACGTGGCAGCTCATTTAATAAGGTTTTTTTTACTTATTTGCCCTTGTTTGACCGATTTTGGAAGTTTTTTTTGTAGGCAGTTTTTTTGTTTGAATTTTGAAAATAATTCGGCAAGTTTTAATTATTCAATATTCAAAATGGCAAGTTTTAATTTCAGCAAGGTTTAATTATTCAATGTTCAAAATTTCGGCAAGTTTTTAGGAAGTTTTTTTGTTTGAATTTTGAAAAAATTTCGGCAAGTTTTAATTATTCAATATTCAAAAATGGCGAAATTATTGAAGAAGTGGATGCAGTTCAATATTCATATTTTCCAGAATTTTCGTGCTCAAAATATTTCCAGAATTTTTATTTCAGTTCAAATATACTGTAAATATACTGTAAATAAGCTTCTTATTTACAATGAATATACTGTAAATATGCTTTGTTTTTACAATGAATATACTGTAAATATGCTTCTTATTTACACGAATATACTGTAAATATGTTTTCTATGAACAGCAACCAAAAAAAAAAAAATTGTTCTTCTTATTTAATCATGTCTGTCTCTTCCTACGCGGACCTCGGAGGTCACCGGCAGTGATGGTGACGTGATCGCCATCAAAATGGACCGGCGATGGTGACTCGTTCGCGGCTTGGATCTTGGATCGGCTCGTGGTCGCTCAACAACGCTCGTGGACGCTCGGATCTGCGCTTCACAGCCATCGCCGGTCGCGATCTCTTCGCGCGTCGCTCGCGGCTTGGATCTTGGATCGGCTCGTGGTTGCTCAACAACGCTCCTGGACGCTCGGATCTGCGCTTCCCAGCCATCGCCGGTCGCGATCTCCTTCGCGCGCGCTCTCCGACGGTCCGACGCGACTCGATCCGCCGTCGTCGATCGCGGCTTCCCTCGCGTGCGTCGCCAGCCACTGCAGCTTGACCCGGTTGAGGATCTCCTTCTCAGGCGCGGCTCGAGCACCAGCCTCCATCTACGATGGACTCGTCTTCGAGGTCTGCAGAAATCGCTGCTCTCTCTCTTTTCTTTTTTTTCTTTTTTTCTGAAGAGCAGTAAAAATAACGTCCAAATATGTGGTTTGGATGTTTAAATTCGTTTGTTAATGCATTTATGGAGTTTTAAATGCTCCCTTGATTTTTGCAAGGTAGTTATGGTCGAATTTTTTCTTTCCATTTTAATTATTTCGCTGAAAATAATGGGCGGGAATAAGAAAGGGCAATCCCGTCCAAATTTGACTGTTAATAAATGACACTGGCTATTTACAGCTTATTTACAGAACGTTGGCTAAAAATAAATTGGCTATTTTCAGGAGGCCACTAGACAGTTGTTGGGGTCGTAAACATCGATCTCTCTAGACTTGTAATTAATTTTGCTTACAAAAAAGTTAACCGACTCTGGAAACTCGATAACCATGTGAGTGCCGTTGCAGGACAGCTCGAATCCCGGGAATCCGCAGCGATCATTACTTCCCTTGAGTCCGAAGGGAAATTGGATCGGCGGACCATTTTCACCGCATCTTGCATTTCGATATCAAACCTCACAACATCTTTCTCGACGAGGATTTCACTCCAAAAGGTTTCTGATTTCGGGTTGGCAAGATTATGCCCTTTGGAGAACAACTTTGTCTCTATGACCGCGGTGAGAGGAACATTAGGGTACATAGCTCCCGAACTGTTTTACAAAAGCATTGGTGGAGTATCTTACAAAGCCGATGTATACAGTTTCGGTATGTTGTTGATGGAGATGGCGAGTCGGAGGAAGAATGTGAATGCGATTGCCGAGAATTCGAGCCAAATATATTATCCTTCTTGGGTGTATGACCAATTGAGCAGAGGAAAGAACGCGGTGCCTATGGAACATGATATATCTGAAGAGGACTCGGAGAGGATAAAGAAGATGATTACAGTGGCTTTATGGTGCATACAGCTGAATCCTAGCGATCGTCCTTCGATGGGAAGAGTCATAGAAATGCTTGAATCTGAGAATGATGACCTGCCGTTTCCGCCAAAGCCTTCTTATTGTCCGCAACAAGATAATTTTGTAGTGCGAGATCTCGACAGTCCATCATCGAGTGATAAAACCACTCTCACATTATAAGAAATATTGATGTATGATGTATTTTTTTTTCTTCTATTCCGAAGATGGATATTGTATAATATCTATCTCTGATTTTTTTTTTCTTTCTCCAGATGAATTGGTGTGTTGTGTCTCTGTGTTGGCCCACAAGACAATTATCGGGGTCGTAAACGTCGATCTCTCTAGCCTTGTAATTAAGTTTTTTAACGAAAAATTTTACCGACTCTGAAAACTCGATAACCGTATTACTCCCGTTGCAAGACAGCTCGAATCCCGGGAATCCGCATAGATCATGGCTCCCCTTGAGTCCGAAGGGGAATCGGATCGACGGACCATTTTTACCACATCTTGATTCTTTGCACCTGTTTTCACCGGCTCCAACTTCGGCGATGAACAACACGAAGAAAGCCAAGAGCTTGTATGACCAACACATGATTACTGGTTTTGTGTCAAAGACAACCAGAGTTGAGACACCAAACTCCCAAAAATGATAAATAATAATCCAACTGATAGGAATTTTCAATTTAATCAGTTGTCGGATATTTACTGAAAATCACACAGTGAGACGACTTTGAATATTAAAACTAAAAGTCATTACAACTCAAATAATGTGCAAAAATATCTAAGAATCATTAAGATACCGGGACCACAACATCTCCAATGCATTATTTTTCCAAAATCCGGAAAAGGTATTTGTGACCAGAAATTATTAATCCATACGTTCTGTTTAAATTTGCTTTTGTACTGCAATTTGACCAAGTCAATGGACGTTAATTTTTCTTAATAGGAGAATGATAATTGACGTTGATTCCTCTTAATACATACTTATTAGTCAAGTTCTTAATCAGGCACCGTACAAACATGACAAAATTATTGAGCTTAGGGATGGAATGATCTAACTTGTACACACACAAGTTGTGTTTTTGTAGATTTATTTTTCTCCGTGCTACGTACTAGGTATAACTTATAAGAAAGGTCTGAGTTACCGGAACCCGAAATGTGATTCCGGATGACGATTCGTACTAAACCGGGTTGGTTCCGGGAAAATCTTTGAAACTCATGGAGTCATCGAGACCGCATTAAAAATTGAAAAAAGGGCGATTATTTCCTCTGCAAATCTCGTGGCCCAACAGAGAATTCTCAACAGAATTGGACCTATTATTTCTCAAAGCACACTACGTGGGGTTTGTAAGTGGGAAAGAATTGTGGTCCAAGTGTATTTACTTATTGGTTTAATAATAGTAATGAGATAATTCATATTGATTAATTAATAGAAGGTAAATTCCATATTATACCTTGATGGTGGGCATATATAAAGTGAAACCCTAGGGATTGGTCATCTCTCAACCTATTACTTAGTTTTCCTCTGCCATCAAAAGAAAGCTCTGAAGTCTAAAGAGGTCAAGAGAGAGAAACCAATTCCGGTGATTATCCGCTGCCGTCACCGTCGCTCTCGTCATGGATCGAGGTAGGTTTTCTCAATCCCTAATGTTCTGTGAAAATCATCTAGTTCTAAGATCTTGGTTGATTAGGATCGTTTAATTTATGCTTACATGTGGTATCAAAGCCTTGATTGAATTAGAGATTTTCCGATTATGATTTATTTTTAATCCGCTGCCTCATGTTTTGCCTTTAATTTATCCAATTGAAACTGCGATATTGAGATCGAATTGGGTACAGTTTGTATGTTGTGTGTTTGACTATTATTTGAATTTCTGTAAGCACCGAATAAAGAATATCGGTGCATTCACGTGGGCTTCTTTGAAATCGTTGCCTTTTGAAATTATTTATTTTATAGATCTGAGTTTTTGTATTATTATTATCGTGTGATTTATTGGGATCGATCATTACGTCCCTGACTGATACCCACGAACGAATGGCATCACCACTAATGAGGTTCTAATCATGAAGGTAGTTTCTCCTTATTGCTTTTGTTCAGATGGTGGAAACAAACAAAACCACCGATTGAAAGTTATTAATGTATATCAATCTTTGAATTTAAAAGTTTTATAAAAAAATATATATAAAGATATTCATTTGCTTTATGTAATCGGTTACAATTACTAAAGTTTTATGAATGTGTTTTGTCAGCCCATATTAAACCATCGTTTGATGAAATTAAGTCTGTTTCTTATAGCAGTTTCGTTTTATAAGAGAATGTAACGTCTTGGTTAAAACTCATGTACCTAAATATCCTGTGGATGTTGTTGTTATATAATGCTTGATTTCATTTCCGTATAATGTCTCTTCATTATTTGGTTTGAAATCTATACATTATGTTCAATTTGTTAGTCACCAAAGTGGCCGAATTAGAAAAAGTATTAGATATCAAATTAAATAAATTCAATTACTCATGTTTATGTGATGCTTATAAAACAAATGACATTATGATATTTTAAGATTGTGTCATGAGTAAATTGAAGTTCATGGTTATAAAATATTTTGGATCGCCCAAAGGTTAATCATTCGTTTTTTTAATTCATGAACATTATGGTGGTAAATTAGTATGCTTGATTAGGTATGTTTAGTATATCCAAAGATTGCAAATATATCTAATTCAAGCATGTCAATTACCTATTATGTGAAAAAATTATTTTTAGCATCTTCTTTTATCTAAACAGCACATGAACTAGTGTCAAAGAAAGGGCAACAGAGAAAGAATAACGAGAGGTATAATTGACACTATGTGATCCTTTCATGCCAGTTCTTTATTGGGTTCATGTTGGTTGTTAGATGAAAAGATCAATTATGTTTACCTTATTGTATATATTGTTGTTCTGCCCAAAGGTGACTTCAATGTGTACCTTATGTTTATTTAACGTGTTCTGAATCTGTATTATAGATTAAGTTTATTACTCAAAGCATTAATGTGTGAGCATATATTATTTATTTTTGCAGCCTCTTTTCATGTTTCTCTTCAGTCGCAAGCCACGTCTGTTATTAAGTTCAATGGTCTTAATTTCTCTGAATGGTCTGAACAAGTTCTGAACAAGTTCAGTTTCACCTCGGTGTTCTGGATCTTGATTCGGCACTCTTAAGATACCGGGACCACAACATCTCCAATGCATTATTTTTCCAAAATCCGGAAAAGGTATTTGTGACCAGAAATTATTATTGAAATTTAGAGAGAGAGAGAGAGTCGAATCTGAGAAAATTCTTCTTGTTATTGATATGAAATTGTATCACCTATTTATAGATATGGTGGATACAAGAGAGAGTGTAATAAATACATGTAATAATTCTATCTAGGAAATAGAAAGTAATAAATGTTACACAGAACATTTATTACTCCGCTGTTGTCCTCCGCCGATCCTCTCCTCACGTCTCTCTCTCTCCTAACCAGCCTCTCTCTCTCCTAACCGGCCTCTCTCTCTCCTCACGTTTTTCTCTCTCCGGCCGCGCGTCTGAAGCTGCACCGTCCTCCGCCGGCTTTCTCTCTCCTCACGTCTGTAAGTCGATATCCCTCTCTCTCTCTCTCACTCACTTTCACTGCTCTTTCTCTCCCTTTTCTGCTCTCTCTCTCTCTCTCCTCCGGTCCTCACGCCTCTCTCTCCCCATTTGCAGGTCACCCGAGTCCCGCCGCCATCCTCCGCCGTTCCGCCGACGACGCCGAAGTCCGCCGTTCCGCCGACGACGCCGAAGTCCTTCAGTCTGCGATATATACAAGTATGTATATATATACATATATAAATATTAATATTTACATAAATGTTTAAATTATGTATAAGTATAATTATTTATATATATAAATATAAATTAGGATTAGATATATAAATATTTATATTATGAAATGAAATTTTGTTTGGATTAGTAAATTAGAAATTATTAAATTAAGAAATTTTGTTAGGATTAATTAAAATTAGAAATTTTGTTAGAGTAAATTAGAAATTTTGTTAGGATTAATTTTGTTAGAGTAAATTAGAAATTTTGTTAGGATTAATTGAAATTGTATTTAATTTTTGTTACAAATGAATACATTAATTAGGTGGTTATGGATTTAAAAATGAATAAAAATGTTAAATTAATTAGTTGGTTATGGATTCAGAAATGAATAAAAATGTGAAATTAATTAGTTGGTTACGGATTTAAAAATGAATAACAATGTGAATTTAATTAGTTGGTTATGGATTATGTATTTTAATAATCGAACCACTGAGGTTGGATTTATTGTTAGTTTTAGGATGTTTCTATGCAGGTTTTAAAGTTAAAGGCTTGATGCCGGGTTGTTAAGTTTATAGGGGAGGTTCTGCCGAAATTTCGGTAGGATCGTGAAATTATAAAATAAAATCCGAAAACTACTAAATTTTGAAATGTTCAATCTATAGGTAAAATGAGTTATCCAAATAGGAATTGGATAATCGAGGACCAACGTTTAAGCGTTGAGTTTGCGGCTGGCATGACAGAGTTCATGGCAATGGCCCGACAACACGTAAATGTCGAAGGACGAGTTAAGTGTCCATGCAAGAGGTGTAACAACGTGTTGATGCAAAAAATTCCTGATATAGAGAATCATCTCTTTATCAGAGGATTTAAGAGGAATCACACGAGGTGGAACTTTCACGGGGAGGAAGAAGATGACGTAATGCAGTATCAGACGGATTACAGAGGAGGAGGGATGTTTGATGCTGTACACGATATCTTAGATCACAACGACGTAGATGGTGACGATGACAGTATTGACCTGAATGCAGAATACCAGAGTGGACAGTTCGATGAGCTTTTCAGCGACCTGAACACAGAATTATGGCCGGGTTGTACGGAGTATTCGTCACTCTCATTTGTTGTCACGTTGATGCATTTGAAAGTGATGAACAAGTGGACGAATAAGTCGTTTGATCAGCTACTGAAAGTACTGAAAAAGTCTCATCCGATCGGCAACACGATTCCAGAGTCACACTATGAAGCAAAGGCGAAATTGCGTCGATTTGGTATGGGTTACGAGTCGATTCACGTCTGCAAACACGATTGCGCGTTGTTTTGGAAGGACAACGCCAATCTAGACGAGTGTCCAGTTTGTAATGAGAGCCGGTGGCTGAAGAAAGACGGTGGAAAAAAAGTAGCACATAAAGTGTTGCGCTACTTTCCACTGAAAGATCGACTTAAGCGACTGTACGCGAGTCGGCACACAGCTCTAGAGATGCAGTGGCACGAGAATGAACGCATTAAGGAGGATGGTGTACTGCGACATCCTGCAGACGGAGCAACGTGGAAGGAGATCGACCGAAAATATCCCATGTTTGCGGCAGAACCGAGGAACGTCCGGCTTGGACTTGCCGCCGATGGTTTCAACCCATTTGGTGACATGAGTTTATCGTACAGTATGTGGCCGGTAGTCTTGACTGTGTACAATTTACCGCCGTGGTTGTGCATGAAAACATCGTACTTGATGTTAACATTGCTTATACCAGGTCGTAGTGCGCCGGGAAAAGACATGGATGTTTTCTTACGACCGCTGATTGATGAGCTGAAGGAATTGTGGGAAACCGGTGTTGTGTTGAGAGATGGTTCGACCGGTGAGCTATTCAGGTTGTTTTCCGTACTCCTATGGACGGTGAATGATTTTCCAACGAGAAGCAGTTTGTCGGGATGGAGTGGTCAAGGGTACCTTGCTTGTCCGACGTGTAACAACGACACACCATCTTTCAAGGCTCGAAACAAGATTGTTTACTGCGATCATCGTCGATTCTTGCCGTTGTTACACCCGATGAGGAAGAGCAAACTGTACAAGGTACGAAATGAGAAACGACCACCACCAGTGAGAAAATCAGCGAGCGACATACTTCGACAATTGCGATTAGTGGGAGATGCAACCCCGGGGAAGCACCCTGACTTCGGCGGGAAGAAACGAAAGCGCGATGCGAGTGAGCTGAATTGGACAAAGAAAAGTATTTTCTTCGAGTTGCCGTATTGGTCGAGTCTTACGCTGAAGCATAACCTAGATGTAATTCATATAGAAAAGAATGTATGCGACAATCTTCTGGGTACCTTGCTGAACATCGAGGGGAAGACGAAAGACACAGATAAGGCGCGGTTGACTTTGACGGACTGGAACATAAGGCACGAGCTTCATTTGTACCAAGAAGGAGATAGATGGATGAAACCGCCTTCGTTATACACTCTGACACCTTCAGAACGGAAGCGGTTTACTGAGTTCTTGAGATCTGTCAGATTTCCCGATGGTTTTGCGGGGAATTTGAAGAAGAATGTTACCGCGGATGGGAGGTTGACGGGTTTGAAGTCTCACGATTGTCACGTGATTATGCAGCGCCTATTGGCTCCTGCTATTCGTCCTTTTCTGGATCGAACATTCTGGATCGAAGCCTATGTTGTAGACGAAGCATTGACATTCTGCTCAAGGTATCTAGATGGCGTTGAGAATCGTTTCAACATGCCCCAACGAATAGACGTCGCGTCTAACTTCGAAGGTGTCGAACGGGAGTTATCGGTGTTTCAGTCATCAAGTTGTCGGCCTTACGGGAAGATGAGCACGATACGCTTAGATGAGAATATACGTTTGCTCGCTGAGTGGTACATTTTACGAAATTGTCCCGAAATTGACGATTTCATTAGGTAAATGAGTGAAATAAATGAACTTGAATTATTTATACGAAGTGATGTATTAAATGAACATGAATTTTATTTCACTGATATAGATCTCATGGAATTAGAAGTTCGGCCAGATGTTGAAGAAGCGCATCGACTTGAGTTCCCAAAATGGTTTTGGGAAAAGGTATTTGACTAATTAACTCAAAGAATATGATTAAACTCGCTTCGACACTAACCGACTTGTTAATGGTTGTATGTAGGTATTTCGCATGAGCCAAGACGTATTCGTATCCTCCGAATTATATGCATTGGCATTAGGACCACATTTCGCACCACAGACGTATCCGTGTTGTGTAGTGAACGGAGTTAAATTTATCTCCCATCAACGTGATAGCAGAAGAACGACTCAGAATAGCGGGGTATGTGTACCAAGTGAAGGAGGTCACGACTTCTACGGTCAAGTAGAAAACGTCATTGTCTTGACGTATCAGAACAATTGTCGTGTCGTCTTATTTCAATGTCGTTGGTTCGGTGACCAAGATCCGAGGAAAAGGACACGCAACGACAATAACTTGACAAGCGTGTATGTGGCAAAAGAATGGTACAAAGACGAGCCATTTATTTTGGCAACTCAAGCGAAACAAGTTTTCTACTTGGAAGATAACTTGAATGGTCCTGATTGGCGAATCGTCGAAGAGTGTAATCATCGAAATGTGTGGGATCTTCCTGATATTGACCTCATTCTTGGTCAATCTTCGTCTTCAGTTCAGTTGTCAGTAGAACCGTCAGATTTAGATTCACTGTCGACGCGTCATCAGTCTGCAATACCAGAGCCCGTGAGCAACGACGCAATGAACTTGTTGGAAAATATTGAAGAAGAAGAGTTTATCGATTACGAAGAAACTGAGGACGAAGAATTGATGGAAGAAGATGATTTGTCAGACGACGATGATTGATAGTATATAAGGTTTTTCATTTACTTACTAAATTAACTGATTTAAATCATTACGAACGAATGCATAACTAAATAAATTTTGTTTTGAATTTCAGATGGCTGCGGCTACAGGAGCTGGAGGCAGCGGAGGCGGGGAAAACGAGCGGCGGGACGACAAAGCAAACGTCGCGACTAGTGTTTTATTAGATATTTTGTGTATAGTAGATTATTATTTACATATTTCTCGATAACCGAAAACGTACGTAACCGGATTTTATATATTTCTTGATTTGGATAATATAATTTAGTTTTTATTTGATTTTTCATTTTAGAATTTCATAAACAAAAAACCATAAAAAAATAAATAATTAACGACGAAAAAAATAAAAAAATAATAATAATAATAATTAGCGACGACAAAGTCGTCGCTAAATATTATTACACAGAAGTAATTAGCGACGACTTTGTCGTCGCTTATAACGCGGGAAATTTTTGCGCGTGAATTAGCGACGACAAAGTCGTTGCTAATTTCCTGTTTCAAAATGGAAAAAAACTTCTCGTCACGACATTTAGGGACGACGTTATCGTCGCTAATATCGTCGGTAAATATTTAGCGACGAAAAAATCGTCGCTAAATATATTTAGGCACGCACATTTAGCGACGATTATTATCGTCGCTAAAGAGATTTAGCGACGATTATGGGGTTTTTAGCGACGAAAAAAATCGTCGGTAATTGTCGTATTTGTTGTAGTGCATTGGCATCGGGGAAGAGGAAGTTTGTACGATTGCGAAGAGATTTGCGATCGCGGTGCTGTGGTGCATTCAGTGGGACCCGGAAAACCGTCCTTCCATGAAAAACGGTGGTTCATATGCTCCAAGGAGGAGATGCCTTGTTGAGCGCACCACTCAACCCTTTCATCGCTGCCGGTTCAACAAAAACTACTGTTGACAGCAAGCCTAAAAGGCAAATCAAGAATTTAGAATTAGAAGCCATAACCAAAAATACTTGGTTTCTTTTTCAATTATTTGTAAGGTACCAGTGATTTTCTAATCATCAAATCTAATAAGTAAAATTTTCCATTAGGTGTATAGTTGACTCTTCATGGGTGGTTGTGCAAACACAGACCTTGTGCGAGGCCTTATATTATTTCTTCTAGTTGTGAATCGAATTGTTGGATTAGAGTTTAAGCAGAATTTAAAAAAAAAAAAAAAAAAGTTTTGTTTGAGCAAGTATCTTTGAACAAATAAGTGGAGTTAGCTATTAGTGTCTCTTTAATAATTTCACCTTATTTGAGGCTTCCTAATTACTAGGAGTTTTCAATGAAGGCGGGAGAATGAATTCAAATACAGCTGCATTGCAAAATGGTAGAAACTGGGTAAAAAAATTAAAATATTACTGGCTGGTTTCTTAATAAACACTACTTACACAAGTATATAACAGAGAAAATGACTAACATTAGGAAGATGAGAAGAAGAGAATGAAAAACAGAGACTCAAAACACTGGTTTAATTTATATTCAGCATAATAAGAAAAACATTACATGACATTAATATTTATGATTATACGGAAGTGGTTTTAGTTTAATGATGATGAACCGTCGGAATCTTGAACTAGAAAATCATCTTGCTGCGGACAATAAGAAGGCTTCGGTGGAAATGGCAGATCTTCACCCTTAGATTCAAGCATTTCTATGACTCTTCCCATCGAAGGCCGATCTGTAGACAAGAAACGCCACCACAAATGGAGTTCCAAATATGAATTTAATAACATACTCTTCTTATTCGACAATATATTAAGCCAATTCTAGAGCATTTGATGACACAAGAAATAATTAATGATATACAATCTTCAAAATCTTACTGGTGATGAGGCAAAAGACAGAGAAACCTGTAAGAATACAAATGAAACTTGATAAATAAACACTGGTGAATCCTTAGAAGAGCATGTTTAATTTTATTACTCAATGAAATATCGGCTATAATTAGAGAACAAGTACTTACCAATTCTAGAAAAAATTGTCTTCAAGAGATCTGCATTATATAAGAGGCATGAACATCACGACATTAACTAAATGTTAGTTAGAATAAAATGTGGGTTGTATGTAAGTGGTGCATAACGACATGGGTTTAAAATAAACAAGAATCACATCGAATGCCGTTGGAGTCTGTGATGTAGCAGCCTTCTGGAACCCTTTTAAGCTCAAAGCCAAGGGCAAGCTGATTGCGAATATCCAAAGCATTCTTGTTGATCAACAAATCAGATGATATCAGAGCCTTCTGCTCTGTACTGCAAGACATCTCCATATCCGACAATCTCATTGATTTGGTATCAACCAAGTAAATAATAAGAGGTACTAGAATCACGGTGGTTGCAATAAGAAGCGAATTCTATATAAAAAGAGGAATTCACTCTTTTATTGCATTTTAAAACCATCACACTCGCTGCGATGTAGTTGCTGAAGTTGCTGGTCCAATAAGAAGAGTATCGAGGGAAAGAGGGACAGTTATCTTTCTGATAATCAGCGTCCACTATTCTGATCGTATAATTGTTGTAATTTATTGCCTGCACATAGTGTTTAATACTTCCAAAGTACAGCACAGTTGAATTATTCTCGCAAGAAAGCTCGTAGCGTGGATCGCCACAGGGTTTGGGGTCGCTTTTGAGTCGGAGAGGATGAGATATGTTGGCGATGCTTCCGCAAGAAGAAGGCAGACAAGGTCGGCCATGGAACGGCGCACGGGTTTCAAATGAAAACCGAGCACAGGTTGTCGCGAGCGACGATAGTAGACAAAAAAGCACGACCAGGCATAACAGTGTTTTCATTCTTAATCTTTCCTTCTGTGTGTTTTTTTTGGAAAATAACACATTTATACCATGTGTTTTAGTGAAATGTCGAGTTTAACCCTCGGTTTTCAAAAATGTCGAGTTCATACCTTCTGTTTAACTAAAATGACGAAATTATACCCTCTGTTTAACTAAAATGACGAAATTATAACCTGAAATGAATAACAGCGTCACAAATCTCCCTTTCATTGATATTAACTCTTATATAAGAAAAACCGAATCAAATCTAAATCAGTACCCTAACTTCCAAATTCTCAATTTTAAAATAAAAATAGCCTTAAATTGAAATTAAATAATAAAACTCATACCTCCTAAGAAATGACTTCATTCCGTATTCTAATTGTAACTCTAAATTCTGGATTCTCTGTTCGAATATGCGATTTTGATGACTATCAACTATCGATGTTTACCTCTTTGCCTCTTTCTGTGTTCTTCACGATTAAGAGACTTTTTTTTTTTTTTTAGTTTTTAAATAAATTACATATATGGCGCGAATGAATAAAGATAATTGGTGTTTATATATAAATATTATAGTCAACGTCAATGAAAATTCAATAAAAAGAATATTCGTGACACTATTGTTTATTTTAGAGTATAATTTCGTCATTTTAGTTAAACAAATGGTATAATTTCGTCATTTTAGTTAAACAGATGGTATGAACTCGACATTTTTGAAAACCGAGGGTTAAACTCGACATTTCACTAAAACACGGGATATAAATGTGTTATTTTCCCATTTTTCCCCAAAATAAGATATATGCTTGCTGACTAACAACTCGGCCAATTAAATAAGAAAAAATTAGTGGGACTAAGCCACTTGAAATGTTGGTATTGCAATCTACCCAACGTTTCACCTAAGTTTCAAATATAGCCACAAATGTTGACGTGACTTTATTATTCATTTAGCAAATTACTAGATTATCCTCTATTAAAATCGACTAACATCAACATGTATTCAACGTTTTGATCGTCCAAATAATGCAATTATTACACGTCAACCCTTTCCTTTAAAAAAAAGAATGCACGTCAACTTTTAATAGTCTATAATATTTTATTTCCTTTTTTATAGTTTAATTAGTTGATTTGAAAATGACATTTAAATATGCGTATAATCCATGATTTCAGTTAATTTAAGTTAATTTTCGTTTATTTTACATGCGATAAGTTTTGGCTGGTTGAAACTTTGGCTAGTAGATGATTTTTTTTTAGTTAATTTCAATTAATTTTTGTTTATTTTACACGCGAGAAGTGTTGCCTGTCCGAAACGTTGGCTAGTAATTGATTTCTATAATTTGTATTACATAAGGGTATTTTTTTATATTTTCTAACCGTTTAATTCTGTAAATGACTAGATTACAAAATTTAACTAACGTTGATTACATCTTTAAAATCATATTTGAAATTTGTTACATTTGCTAAATTTCCCAAAAAATGTATCGGGACCAAAGATCAAATCTGAATGTATTATTCACTTTGAAAAGCTAGTCAAGGAACAAAAGACAAGAGCGACCCATCTAACTTCATTTGACTTGGTCATATTGCAGCACACAAACAAATAACAAGGAAATATCTCAGAAATTATAAATTAATGAGCTGTGCAAATTATCAATCCGCTTTGGTTCTGTATGTATTGACTTTTGAGCTCTACTAAAAAAAACTATTTTGCGTGCTTATTGTGCTAAAAATTACTTGGTAATTATCATAAATTGCGACTAACAGGTTTCCAGTTACTAATTATATACAAGGCAGTGCTTTCCAATTGCGTCATTCAATGAAATTAGTAGATTTAAATTAATTTAGTAGATTGTTTGTATCGGGTAAATCGACTGAAAATTTTCGGTTCAAATCCATCTGTTAAAAAAAGCACAAATAGTCAAATTGCCAAAATTATCGCGAAAATTTTAATTAAAAATTCATGACACATATTATTAACCATTAGATTTTTTATCCGAATACTCTTATTTTTATTTATTTTCATATATTAAAAAAAAGCTAGATAAATAACATCTCGCAATTTAGATAAGTGCTTTCCTAATATATGATAAATGTGATTCATTCACATTTATCACAACTCTTTAATACAAGAATCAACTCATGTTATTAAATTATTTGATAGTTTTTTTTTTATAGTTTTTAGTGTTTTTCAGATAAGAGAGAGCAAAAGAGGATTGTGGTAGATTCTTTTTCTGGTTGGTAGAAACATGTGATGAGTCTGTGTATTAATGGAGGTAATTAGTTATATCTATTGAGATTAGAATAGGAAAACATTTCATGTCTCATTTGACTTGGACTAACTTTGATCACATAAATTTTTGTAAACCCTCTCCTAGATACTCCTAGACTCAGTTAAGTCCAAATCCCAAATCAAAACTGCTTCTCAATGTGGACCTTGAGCCCATTTTTTCTGTAGTTATTAAGCTCAATACTTGGTATCAAGAACCAATAATAATAAATAATTCCCCCAGTAAGAAAAGTAACGATCAAGCTAACTCCATTGACGTGGTCAAATTACAGTTCAAATGGAAATTTCACTGAAAGTATAAATTAATAAGTTGTGGTCCAAAAATAGCATAAACACCTTTTGGAAAAATAATGCATTGGAGATGTTGTGGTCCATGTGTGTTAGAGATTTTGCAACTATTGACTTTGAATATTCAAAGTCATCGATCTCACTGTGTGATTGTCAGTCCAGAACCAAGGCCCCACAGGAAATATCGGAGCAGCTGATCAGATTGGAAATTCCGATCCGATTAGTTTCATAAGTCTTTTTAACATATTTTTAAGAAATTTGGTGTCTCAGTTCTAGTTAACTTACACTCATGTTACGGTCTTACAAGCTCTCGGCGTTCTTCGCCTTATTCATAGTGTAGAATTGATAAAGAAAGAGAGAATCGGAAATGAGAGAGAGTGTTCCGAGACTTTGAATATTTCGTATATTTCATATGAAATTGATCACCTATTTATACATATGGTAGATACATGTGAAGTAATAAAGACGTGTAATAAATATGCATAGTAAATAGAGAATAATAACTACTACACAGAGAACAAGATATAGAAAATAACATGAGAAATAAATGCGACACTTTCCCATGTGAAATGAATGCCAAGGGTGCGAGTTCACAAAGACACACTTGTCAGGAAGAGGGGTCAAGTGACAAGGACGAGATGTAGTTTATCTCGGACAGTGACGGAGCCAGTTAAGGCCCAGCAGGGGCTTAAGCCCCCCCTCAAATTTTTTTTTTTTTTTGCACTTTTTGCCCATTTTTTAAAAAAATTACATTTTTTAAAAAAATTACATTTTTTACCCTTGAAAATTTACATTTAAGCCCCCCCTGAAACTTTTTTTTCAAATTAGCCCCCCTGATGGGCTTTTCTGGCTCCGTCACTGATCTCGGACGAGGTGGCGAAGTGTCAAGCGAAGGCCGAACTACCGAGCTTGATTTCAACACTCCCCTTCAAGCTTGACTGTATATGTTGAGGAGGTCAAGCTTGCTACATAGCTCGGAGAAGGTCGCTCGAGGAAGGGCTTTGGTGAGAATGTCGGCGAGCTGATGACATGACGGAATGTATTCCATATCGATAATTTTTGCTTCAATCTTTTCACTGATGAAGTATCGGTCGATCTCGATATGTTTCGTTCTGTCATGGTGGACTGGATTTTTAACTATGCTGAGAGCAGCTTGATTATCACAAAAAACCTTGATTGGACCTTCGATGATGATCTTGAGGTCGTCGAGAACTCTCTTTAGCCAGATGCCTTCACATACTCCGCTTGCTAACGACCTGAGCTCGGCTTCTGCACTACTTCTTGAGACAACAGATTGCTTCTTGCTTCTCCAGGTAACAAGATTTCCCCAGACGTATGTGCACATGCCTGATGTTGATCGTCTGTCTGGAACATATCCGGCCCAGTCCGCATCTGTGAACACTTCGACACCACGACTTCGTCTTTTCTTGAAGGAGAGGCCAGTCCCTGTGGCAGCTTTGAGATATTGGATGATCCTCATAACTGCATCCATGTGAGTTTTCGATGGGTTACTCATGAATCGACTTACCATACTCACTGCGAATCCAATATCTGGTCTCGTGTGGGTGAGGTAGATGAGTTTTCCCATGAGCTGCTGAAATATTTCTTTGTCAGTGGCGGCCTCGGAGGTCCGAGCTAGAAGTTTCACATTGGTATCCATCGGAGTGTCTACTGATTTGCAGCCAAGCATGCCAGTTTCTTTGAGGAGATCCAAAGTGTACTTGCGCTGTGAAACAGAGATACCCTTTTCAGATCGAGCTACCTTCATGCCAAGGAAGTCTCGTAGGCTTCCGAGGTCCTTAACATCGAACTCAGATGACAAAGTTTGCTTCAGTCTCCTGATCTCTTCTAGGTCGTCTCCAGTGATGACTATGCCGTCCACATACACACTCAGGATGGCGTGCTTGCCTTGTGTGGAGATCTTTGAGAAGAGTGTTGGATCTGCTTGACTCTGCTCGTAGTCGCCACGCTTGAGCACATTGGTGAATTTTCCGAACCATGCTCGTGGGGACTATTTTAGTCCGTATAGAGACTTTTTGAGTTTGCAGACTTCGTTGGCACCTTGATCATTGTCGAATCCTGGTGGGAGTTGCATGTAGACTTCCTCTTCCAGTTCACCATTTAGAAAAGCATTCTTCACGTCGAGCTGAATGAGAGGCCAATCTAAGTTGGCTACTAGTGAAATGAGGATTCTGATGGTATTGAACTTCGCGACTGGAGCGAACGTTTCTTGGTAGTCGATGCCATAAGCTTGAGTGTACCCTTTTGCGACAAGGCGGGCTTTGTATCTCTCCACTGTGCCATCTGGATTATGTTTTATGGTGAAGAGCCATCTACATCCAACAGTTCGCTTGCCTGGTGGTAGCTCGACGATATCCCACGTATCATTCTGTTCGAGGGCTTGGCTCTCGGCATGACTCGCATCTCGCCACTCGGGACTTTGAAGGGCTTCCTCGATGGAGTTCGGCACTTTTCCTTCATCTAACTTCGCCACATAGGCTTGGTAGCCCGTAGATAAGTTCTCATAGTACACGTAATCCTCCATCATGTATTGACTACACGACCGAGCAGGTTTTCTCAACGCAATTGGTAAGTCCGGAGATGAGGTGTTACCTTGTTCAGTAGTGTCGTGGTTCAGGTTTGGAGAGACATCTAGTTCGCGAGCTTGTACCGGACTCTGGGTGATGATCAGTTGCATGGAGAAGGTTCAGAGGCTTGCGAGCTGGGAGTCGGAGACGGACTGGACGAGGTGGGATTATCTTGGACAGGTGAGGTCAGACTTTGGGGCGATGTGATCTTGTTTTGGATAGGTGAGGAACTAGGTGGACTAAGAGGCGAGGTGAATTCTGGGTTTATGGTGAGCCAATTTCCTCCATCCTGTATTGACCACATGACCGAGCAGGTTTTCTCAACGCAATTGGTAAGTCTGGAGACGAGGTGTTACCTTGTTTAGTAGTGTCGTGGTTCAGGTTCGGAGAGACATCTGATTCACGAGCTTGTACCGGACTCTGGGTGATGATCAGTTCGCATGGAGAAGGTTCAGAGGCTTGCGAGCTGGGAGTCGGAGATGGACTGGACGAGGTGGGATTATCTTGGACAGGTGAGGTCAGACTTGGGGCGAGGTGATCGTGTTTTGGATAGGTGAGGAACTAGGTGGACTAAGAGGCGATGAGAATTCTGGGTTTATGGTGAGCCAATTTGGGAAGTCATTTTCATTATTCGGACTGCACTCATGAAAAGATACATCCATAGAGACTATGAATTTTCGTGATCGGGGTTCATAGCATTTGTAGCCTTTCCGGGTTGCTGAATAGCCAAGGAAGATGCATTTGAGCGATTTTGGTTCAAGTTTACCTTGGTCATAAGAATGGGTGAAGACTGAACAGCCGAAAACTTTCGCAGGTAGAGTTGAGATGAGTCAAGAGTGAGGGAATGTCTCTAGAAGGACTTGGGATGAGATTTTGTAGCCAAGGACACGAGATAGGATTCGGTTTATGAGGTATGTGGCTGTGAGGACTGCTTCTCCCCAAAAATGAGATGGGACGTTTGAGGAGAACATGATGGCTCGGGCGACCTCGAGTATGTGTCGATTTTTCCTCTCGGCTACCCCATTTTGTTGCGGGGTGTGAACGCACGAGCTGGAGTGAATTATGCCATGTGGTTTGAAGAAATCGCCGAGCTCGGAATTAAAGTAATCTCGAGCGTTGTCGGTGTGGACAATTTGGATGGAGGTTTCGAACTGTGTTTGGACCATTTTGTGAAAGGTTTTGAAAAAGTTGGATGTTTCAGATTTTTGTTTCATCATGTATATCCAACTGAGTCTAGTGTGATCGTCAACAAAGAGAAGAAACCATCGAACTCCAGTGATATTGGGAACTTTCGAGGGTCCCCATATATCACTGTGAATTGTGGCAAATGGGCGAGATGGTTTGTACGAGGTGGAGTGATATGAACTTCGAGTATGTTTAGCGAACTCGCACATGTCACACTGAATGGAATTGATATTTTTATTGATAAACAAAGAAGGATGTCCTAGTCTAAGGTGATTGAGCATGATCTCTTTATACTGTGGTGATTGTTGGGCGAGCTGACACATGGCGAGCTGATCTGGCTTGATGACATAGAGTCCGGTACTCAGCTCGGCATTACCAATCTGTCTCCCCGTGACCTGTTCCTGAAACACACATAAACTTTCATCAAAAATAGTTCGGCACTTAGAGTCTTTGTTGATCTTATGCACAGATAAGAGATTGCATTGTAATTGGGGAACAAGAAACTCAAGGACCCGGAGACCCAAAGATCCGAAGAACACGAACACGACGAGAAGAGAGGAATTTCACCAAACCCAACCTAATCCAAAAACGCGATTAACAACAGTCAATGCATTTTACCTTTTTCTCATAATATTTATAGTTTTTATTTTCTTTTCCTTTCCCAAGCACATAAAAGAAAAACAAATATTTGTAAGGAACAACATAGGTATGCCCGTAATAAAATAAATAAATAAATAAATCAAATGCAGAGTATTAGATTAGATTGTGGAAAGTAGCCTTACCTTCGTATCTATTATGGATATAGCAGTGGGTCTGTACTTGGGTGGAAGTATTGTCCTTCAGATAACAAATCTGTCTGTTGGCTTCACAATGACCACAGGTTGGCTTAAGCCAACTCAAAACGAAGATTATTACCATCATTATAGGATGATATATGACAGAGAGTACTCTTTGGCATAGGCGTGCTATACACCCTTGTACAATTTATGGGCAAGCATTCAATATTTGAATCCGATGAGAAGCGGCAAGAATTTGGTAGCCCGGGCCAGCAAAACAAGATATAAAACTGGAATCCTCTGATGTTGTGTTACAATTGAAAACAGTAAAGTTATCTATTTTACGATCTAGATAATAAAATGGAGATATCAAGAATCCGCGGATTTTGAAAAGTTTGCCCATTAGACAATAGCTGGGGTCGTAAACATCGATCTCTCTAGACTTGTAGTTATTTTAAAGAAGAACTGTATGAGTCCCGTTGCAGGACAGCTCGAATCCCGGTTACCTACAGCGATCGTGGCTCACCAAGAACCATGGATGAACAAGAGCCTTAAAGAAGACAAACCGATTTGACTGCAAACAACAAACAATAAGTTAAAACGATATCAAACGCAAAGAATAAACGACAAGTTAAAAACGACATCAACAGCAAAGTAAAACGACATCTCAGGCAAACAACAAAAACAAACAAACGACAAATAAAAAACGACGCGACATAAAAATGACATCAACAGCAAAGGAAAAACGACATCAATGGCAAACAACAAATTAAAAACGACAGTAACGACAAACGACAAGATAAAAAAAACCACATCAGATCATTTGGCAACACAGATAATTTGCACATTAAAAAAAAAAAAAAAAAAGCTAACTATTTTCCATTTATTTTGTAAAATTAGAATCGAGTATTAAATTTTTGCTAGTAATAGTACATTAAATATTTCAAATCAAGGAAGACTTTGGACCCTCGAAATATATAGAGAAAGCTGAAAGAAATTTCGAGGGTCATCTCAAAGTGAACGAAATAGGTAATTCCGTGTGACTTTGTCAAACTTACTAATTGTACACAAAAGTAGAATAAATATGAGAGATAAATACCACAATGGTACATACAAAAAAAAAAAAAAAAAAAAAAAAAAAAACCCCTTAATTATTCTAATTCAGCTATGGCTTCTAATTCTAAATTCATGATTCGCCTTTTAGGCTTGTTGTCAACGGTAGTTTTTGTTGAACCGGTGGCAATGAAAGGGTTCGGTGGTGTGCTCAACAAGGCATCTCCTCCTTGAAGCATATGAACCACAGTTTTCATGGAAGGACGGTTTGCCGGGTCCCACTGAATGCACCACAGCCCCACGATCGCCAATCTCTTAGCGATCGCACAATCTTCTTCTTCCCCGATTCCGATACGAAAATCGTCTCCTTCTTCTAGAAGATTGTAGATCCATTCCGGATAGTAAATCTGGGTCTTGTCGTTCTCGTCGCTGGTCCTCCTTCCTCCGACCATCTCGAGCAACACCATTCCGAAACTGTAAACGTCCGATTTGTACGAAACGTTCCCAAAGTTTCTCGAGAAAACCTCGGGAGCGATGTAGCCCATCGTCCCTCGAGCCGTGCTCATCGACACCAGACTCTGATCCTTGGAGCAAAGCTTTGCGAGACCGAAATCGGAGATTTTTGGAGTGAAGTTTTGGTCGAGAAGTACATTGTGAGGCTTGATGTCGAAGTGAAGGATTCGTTGGTCGCAACCTTGGTGGAGATACTCGACCCCTTTTGCGATTCCCATTGAAATGTCTCGGAGTTTTTTCCAGCCCAGAAAGCGTTCGGCGTCCGGAGAAGATATGAAGTGTTGGAGCGAGCCGTTGGGCAAGAACTCGTACACGAGAGCTCTTCTAGATCCATCGGCACAATATCCGACCAAGCGAACCACGTTGACATGGTGGATTTGACCAATCGTACCCACTTCGTTTATGAACTCTTCACCGTCGCCTTTAGAGGTGTTTAGCACTTTCACAGCCACGAAAAAGGAATCCGAGAGTTTTCCTTTAAACACCGTTCCATATGCTCCTTCGCCAAGCTTTTCCTTGAACTGCTCTGTGATCAGCTTAATATCATTGTATGAATATCTACTGGGCTTTTGAGCTTCGTAGTCATTCAGAAATCTCTCCATTTTGCGTTGAATCTCTCTTGCATTTCTGTCAGAGTTATAAACCCGAAATGCTACAACTAGCACTACTGCTAAGAGAGTAGCAGAGCCGACTGCTGTGCCGATGGTTGCAATTTTTCTACGCCGTGCTGAAATACATATAAAAACAGCAGTCAAATCATTTTACCTATTCTCATAATATTTAGAGGTTTTTCTCTTTTCTTTTTCCTAGCACATAAAAGAAAAATAAATAATTATAGATATCTTTATAAAAAAAAAAAAAAAAAACACGCAGTAGGTATGCTTGCTATAAAATAAAAGAAAAATTCAAAAGCACGAGTATTAGATTAAAATGTGAGAAATTAGTCTTACCTTCGTTTGGATTCGGGATGTAACATATATTTTTTCTTTTCTCATATAATTAAGATTTTTTTCTTTCAAGAAAAATTAACTAATTATAGATATCTTTGTAAAAAAAACAGAATAGGAATGCTTGTAATAACATAAAAATCAAAGCAAGAGTATTAGATTGTAATATGGGAAAGTAGTCTTACCTTTCACTTTATTAGGTATATAACAGTGGGTCTGTACTTTGGTGGAATTGCCCTTCAGTAAACAAATCCTTCTGTTGGCTTCACAACGACCACAGGTTGGTTTAAGCCAACTCAAACGAAGATTATTATAATCATTATAGGATGATATATAATAGTCTCTAGGCATAGGTGTGTTATACATCCTTGTACAATTTAGGGGCAAATCGTAAATCCTTTCGAAGTAATTATTGACGCCACGAATTTGGTAGCCCGGGCCAGAAAGACAAGTTATATAACCGTAAACCTCTGATGTTGATGAACAATTGAAAAAACTATAGTTATATGTTTTACGATTTACATAATAAAATGGCGAGTTCGAGAATCCGTGGATTTTTAGAAGTTGGCCCACTAGACAGTTGTTGGGGTCGTAAACATCGATCTCTCTAGACTTGTAATTAATTTTGCTTACAAAAAAGTTAACCGACTCTGGAAACTCGATAACCGTGTGAGCGCCGTTGCAGGACAGCTCGAATCCCGGGAATCCGCAGCGATCATGACTCCCCTTGAGTCCGAAGGGGAATCGGATCGGCGGTCCATTTGCACCGCATCTTGATTCTTTGCACCTGTTTTCATCGGCTCCAACTTCGAAGATGAACAACACCAAGAACGCCAAGAGCTTGTACGACCAACTCATGATAACTGGTTTTGTGTCAACGCAACTATACATGCACAAGTTAACCAGGGCTGAGACACCGAATTTCCCAAAAATGACAAATAATAATCAAACTGATCGGAATTTTCAATTTTATCAGCTGTCGTGATATTTACCGTGGGGCCTTAGTTCTACACTGTCAATCACACACCAAGACAGACGACTTTGAATATTCAAAGTCATTTTAAATAAGTTGCAAAAGTCTCTAATTATCATTGAGGTTCTATCTTTTATTTTCTAATTTTTGTACTGAAAAACTATTTGGTACACCTTTTGAAAAAATGAAAAAAAAAAATGAAAACTATTTGGCGCCGATGGTAAGGCTCAGTGGTGATTGAAGAAGATGGCCGGATTTTTTTTTTTTTTTCAAGTCTTGAGGAGAAGGAGGAGAGAAGAGAAGAATTTTTTTTTTTTTTTCAAATACACATTTTATTTGTTTTCAGTTTTTGTTTACTCTTTTACAAAACAACTTCAAAAAAATTTTAAAAAATTTTCCGAAAATTTTACCAAACACAATTTTCACTTTTTGTTTCCAATTTTTTTTATCTCAAAAACAGTTTTTGAGATGCATACCAAACACATGGATAGTTGTGACTTGTGAGTGACCTGAAGTGATTAATGATTTAGCTAAATGGTCAATTTAAATATTGTATTTATAAAATAGTCAAAGTTTGTCTAAAATTAATAAAATAGTCAAAATGTATAATAATCAAATTTAAAAAAAAATAGATGATTGGATAAATTTGTCTTAAATTGATAAACTGCTTAAAATAATTGTAAAAAAAAATTAATTTTAGTGTAAAAAAATAAAAAATTTGACAACGTAATATCGACTATTTTAGTGAAAATTTGAAACTTTGACTATTTATTAATCTTTTAGTTTCAAATGACTATTTGATATAACTTTTCATAAAGTATGAATCCAGTAGATATATAGGTATAATTACATTTACGTGTTAGTCACTCATTACACATTATTAATTAAATGGCTATTAATTCGAGCATTTATTGATTGCGTAAATCGAGGAGAGAAATTGCTTAACACGATAACACCATTACTCGGTTCCCATTTCAAACAAATAAAATAAGAAAGGAAAGACCGCAGCAAGAGAAATAGGAAAAAAAACATCCATTTCAAATCTTTGTAAAATTGACGAAATAGATAAAGGTCGTATATTTCATATTTCCATATTTCAAGTTGGTGCTCATCCGTTGATTTTGTAAATATTTTGTTTTTTTTTTCAAAAATTAGGATTTTTTGGCTAGCTTTGGTTTGTAGTGTTTTTTTTTTTTTTTTTTTTTTTTTTTTTTTTTTTTTTTTTGTAGTATATAAGATCTACACATCACAAAGTTAAACTAATCATTTATCTCCAAAACCACATGAAGCCACAAATTCCATCATTCATTCAAATAAAAAAATAAAAAATAAAAAATAAAAAATAAAAGCTCTTTGTATACACATGAACTTTGATACAAGACAAAGTTGAAATGGAGAAAAAAATGTACACCTAAAAAATGAAAAACATGGCTTTCAAAAAGAATGTGAAGGGATTGCTACTACAACTAAAAAAGAGAATGGGAAAGGATTGTCGGAAACAATTTTTTTTGTTTTATCGTTAATATTTTGCGATTTCGAAAAACTAGGGGGCCGTTTGGTTATGTTTTCTATTCCTGTTTTCTGTTTTCTGATAAATTCTAGAAAACAGTTTTAAAAAAACTATTTGGTTATAAATTCAGAAAACATATTTAGAATCATGTTTCTGTTTTCTTTGAAATTTGTTTAGAAAACAGAAAACAATGAAAAATTATTTTCTATTTTATCTCTATATAATTGAATGGAAAACATAACCAAACAACATTTAAAATATTCTGAAACGTAATTATAAATCTGTTTTTTAAATTTAAAAATTAGAATCAGAAAACAGAATTTAAAAACAGAAAACGAGTTTAGAAAACTAAACCAAACGGCCCGGATTTTCTAAAATTTGGTATGCATGCAAACTCGATCTAAGAATTTTTTTTTACTTGCAATTTTTGTAATTATTCCGTATATAAAAATTTTACAATTAAAAAATTAGGTATTTTTTTTTAGAAAATTGATAATAGGAGCAAAAAGTAAAATATTTATTTTGGAGAAAATTGTATGCATGTGTTATATTGTAAATTGCGATTCATTGTATATCATGAACTATACCATAGACAGTGTTTTATTTACACACCTTTCATTTTTTTTTGTGCACAGATTGTTAATATGGCGAGAAAAGTCAACCATAAAAAATCGAAGAAATCACCGGTCATAATTACAAAAACACCTAAGTAGATATAGAGACGTATTAATCACTAAATTTCGGGTCCTTGCATTTTGTAAAGTTGTAAACTTGTGAAGTTGTATTTATATGTGACGTGGTATTTACACAACTTTTACTGCAAACTTGTATATGGTTTACTCTAATTAAAGGTTATTTACTTTAAAATGATGTAAAAATTAAGTTATGTACAAAGTATTTACCAAAAAATTGTATATAATTAACGCACCTTTACAGTGATTTACTTTTAAATTAAAAAAAATGGATGAATGTACCAGTTATGTCAGAATTCAAATTGTGACCGCCGAAAAAGATTTGAATATGCCTTGACTGCCTAATACGTACGTAATATACAAATATTCAATCAAATAATCTACACTATTAAAGAGTAAATTCACGTAATCCGATCCCATAACTAAATGCTAATCAATAAATTCATGAGCTACAAAGTTTGTTTAGACTGATCGAATAATTCTAGTTTAAAATTAAATTGCCGAAAATATTATTCTCATTTATTGCCAAAAGAATATAAAAGTCAAATTTAAACAAAGTTGCTGAAAATAAACTTCAACTTTATTAAATAAATAAAAAATTGCTGATTATAATATTTATTACGTTTAAAATACAAGTGCAAATCTTGAAGACATAAACGTAACAATTGATGCCACGTTACTATTGTGATTAATTATTTACGGAAAATTTATCGAAATGTTGACTCGTTAGCAATCGTCCATGTTTATGTTAGCTAGTAAGCTAATTTTTTTTTGTTAGTTTATACGTTCTGTAAAATTCAGTCTTCGTAGGTTCAAGTTTCACGTACTTGTAAAATCTATATTGCTGGAATAATACGTATATTTGGTTTATGGACTGACAATCACACAGTGAGACGACTTTGAATATTCAAAGTCAGTGAACGTCTCTAACAGAAGTTATGAAGATACTTGGACCACAACATCCCGATGCAATTTGACCAAGTCAATGGAGTTTGCTTGGCCTGTCTTGTGTAGGGGACCAGGGGTTCTTATTCCTCTACTTGGAGTTGAGTTTTCATTTCTTTCAGATTTTACTTTCGGTTTTTGGGGTCTCAAGATATATTTATAATTTTCCTGGCTTAATAGTCAACATATATTATATATTAGTCAGGTAATATTCGTATTTGTTTGGCAAAGATAGAGGCAAACTCTAAGAATGGAAGCCTTGTTGTTGGTCATGCTTTTCTGTCTACTATCATCGCTCCCAACAACAACCTGTGCAACTTATACACCGTTCTTTGGCCAACAGTGTCCGCCTTCTTCATGCGGAAGCATCGCCAAAATAAGTTATCCTCTCCGATTAAATACCGACCCAAAGCACTGTGGCGATCCACGCTACGAGTTTTCTTGTGAGAACAATTCAACTGTGCTGTACTTGGGAACCAAGAGATTCCACGTTGAGGCCATAAACTACAGCAATTACTTGATCAGAATAGTGGACGCTGATTATCATAACTGTTCCTCTTTCCCTCCCCTTGACGCCTGGAACTATATTAGGCAGATGAACGTTATGGTTTTAAAATGCAAAGAAAGAGTAAATTCCTCTCTTTATAAAGAATTCGCTTCTTATTGCAACAAAGACCGTCGTTCCAGCAACTCCTACTATTATTTGGTTGATGCCAAATCAATCATGGCTTCGGATATGGAGATCTCTTGCAGTACAGAGCAGAAGGGTCTGATATCATCTGATTGGTTGATCAACAAGAATGCTTCGGTTGATATTCGCAATCAGCTTGCACTTGGCTTTGAGCTTACCTGGGTTCCAGAAGCCTGCTACATCACAGACTCCAACCGCATTCGATGTGATTCTGGTAAGATGTTCTTGTTAAATTAATTACCATTTCGTTTTGCACTATTCTCACTGACTTTTTAGTTAACGTCGTGTTGTTCATGCCTCTGATATAATGCAGCTGATCTCCTCATGACAATTTTGGGTTTTGGTAATTACGTTTCCTTTTTAATGAAATCCCTTCTTTTTTTTTTTCTTCATGAAAACTCAATTTAATATGCTCTACTATGCATTCCTCTTCTTTGATTCACTAAGCTAATACCTTCCCTCCGTCTTTTCTATTTTTACAGCTGCCGATGTACTATATCTCATCGTAACGTATTTCCTCCCTTCAGTCACTTCTGTTCTTGTATCCTTAATGCAATTTCTTATTTTTAGCGGTAAGAATTTAAGATGTATATCATTAATTATTCCTTTTTTGGCTATGCCAGTTTCAATAAAACGTCCCGCAGTTTCTTTTTAAAAATTATAATACTTGTACGTTTGCCATTTTCCAAAAATGCAAATCCAGGTTATCTCATTGAGGTTATGCACAGTCCAGTCATTTCTGTTCCTATACCCTTCATGCCTTTTACTCTTAGTGGGGGTAAGAATTTAAGATGTAGATCATTAATTATTCCTTTTTTGGCTATGCCAGTTTCAATAAAAACGTCCCGCAGTTTCTTTTTTAAAAATTATAATACTTGTACGTTTGCCATTTTCCAAAAATGCAGCTTATGCAGGTCTTCTCTTTGCCGTTGTGGTAATCGTTATTAAATTCCTATGTGGAGCTCCATTTGTGATCGCGTTTCTGATCTACAAATGGCGTCGACGACATCTCTCGACGTACAGCTCCATCGAAGAGTTCCTTGAAAGACACAACAATCTCGTGCCCATAAGATACTCCTACTCCGACATCAAGAAGATGACTCAGAATTTCAAGACCAAACTCGGCCAGGGAGGCTACGGCTCGGTGTTCAAAGGAAAGCTCCGCAGCGACCGTCTCGTGGCCGTCAAGATTCTCAGCAAGTCAGCCAAAACCAACGGACAAGATTTCATCAGCGAAGTTGCTACGATCGGAAGGATTCATCATGTCAACGTCGTACGGCTCGTCGGTTACTGCGTCAAGGGCTCAAATCACGCCTTAGTCTACGATTTCATGCCTAACGGCTCTCTAGATAGCTATATTTTCTCCAAAAGATCTCGCTGGGAGTGGCTCGTGGTATCGAATATCTACACCGAGGGTGTTGCATGCAGATCTTGCATTTCGATATCAAACCTCACAACATCCTTCTCGACGAGGATTTCACTCCAAAGGTTTCTGATTTCGGGTTGGCGAGATTATGCCCTTTGGAGAACAACTTTGTCTCTATGACCGCGGCGAGAGGAACATTAGGGTACATAGCGCCCGAACTGTTTTACAAAAACATTGGTGGAGTGTCTTACAAAGCCGATGTATACAGTTTCGGTATGTTGTTGATGGAGATGGCGAGTCGGAGGAAGAATTTGAATGCGATTGCTGAGAATTCAAGCCAAATATACTATCCTTCTTGGGTGTATGAGCAACTGAGCAGAGGAAAGAACGCAGTGCCTGTGGAGGATGATATATCTGAAGAGGACTCGGAGATGATAAAGAAGATGATTACAGTGTCTTTATGGTGCATACAGCTGAATCCCGGCGATCGGCCATCGATGGGAAGAGTCATTGAAATGCTTGAATCTGAGATTGAAGATCTGCCATTTCCGCCGAAGCCTTCTTATTGTCCGCAAGAAGATAGTTTTGTACCGCAAGATCCTGAAGGTTCTTTATCAAGTGAAATCACTGTCACAATATCATAAGTACTGATGTCATGTTATATTTTTCTCCTTATTCTGATGATGAATACTCTGTGATTTACTTTCTCTCTAATTTTGGAAGATGAATAAGTGTTTTGTGTTTGATCAAAAAATAAAAATAAAAAAATAAGTGTTTTGTGTCTCTGTTTTCTTTTTCTTCTTCTACTTCTTACAATTCAAGATTAGGTGAGATGTTATAAAAGGTTGGAAACTCTTTGTTCCCGTTAATTCCTGTACTGCTCAATAAATAATTATAAATAAAACTAAAATACACTCTAAAAATAAACCGTGAGCATACCTGAATTTCATGTTTCATGAATAGTTCCAAAACAGATTTCAATACCAATTTGGGGCCGAAAAATAACAATATTCCGATTAAGGGGATTTTGAATAAACCTACACTCCTCCGAACAATTGGCATTATTCTATTTCTATTGATTGATACCAAACAACATAGTTTTATATAAGTGTAAAATTCTTTCAATTATATGTATTTATCTTCCATCTTATTCAATCCGTCCATTTAAGTTTTCTTTTCCCCCGCTTTTTTATATATTTTTTCATTTCTCTTAAACATCTCCCCTGGAATATTTTATTTTCACCTCTCCTCTCAAACATCTCCCCTGGAATATTTTATTTTCTATAAAACCAAAACGTTTGGGAGTGTTACAATTCTATTTAAAAAAAAAAAAAAAAAAACCTATATTGCTTGGAGAAAAAGGCATTCAATATCTCATCAAGCTTGTTCTTGTCCCGGAGGGGTTTTTCTACAAATGGGACAAGAGGCATTTAATCTGAGCCAACCATCGATGCAATCCGAATGGAAGCAATGTTTACACTCGGGTATGGTTTTTAGTGTTTCCTTGGGCCGATACTCCGACAAACATATTGCGCAAATGTTGTCGTCGGGCTTGGGAAGCCGTCGGCTCTCTCCCAAAACTATCTTTGGATAAGACTCGAGTGTTGGGCCATCGAGGCCCAAAACAAGTGTCGGCGGTTGTGGGGCCACGGATGAGCTAAGGTCCACGGTTGACCTCCGTGGACTAGCGAGCGATTTGACGCGCCCGCAAACAAAACAAAGCATCCCTAAGAAGCACAACACCGTTGGTACTCCGACTCCCATCGCCACCGCATATCGGGCGGATCGAGGGATTCCTGGGCCCACAATGAAAATTCTACACTTTACTTATAATTCTTGTACTAAATAAATAACAGTACTCATTATAATAGTATGAGAAAATATTTATTGATGAATTTGTTAAATTTGGAGCATATAAATTTAGAATTTTAAGCCATGAGCAATAGTGATACTTGATTACGTTAGGCTTAGTTATACTGGAAAAAGTCAACCAAAAGAAAAGCCAATGATGAAATAATAAATTTATAACGTTAGTTTTGTTCAACGGTGATACTTTACATCAATAATTATAGATCCTTAGTACTCTGTTGAACGAAAAGAACTAGGTATCTGTTCTTATCTTCTAAAGTGCTTCTGATAATCATATTTGATATAAATTAATCTAAAACAAAACCCTTCTGTTAATCGTTATCCTTTGGAGTAGAGTAAAAAAAATCTCAAATAAAAGCATTGACGTATTGCCCTTATTATTTTGTAATTCGCACTTACGTACGTTAGTTCCAATTATTTATGAATTTTTGGAGATAATACTTGCTCTTAATTAGTCAACTCCATTTTCAATTTCTAAATATGAAGTCGACGTGTATGATGACGCAGTGGTGAAAAGCAAGAGCTATATTCACGAGTTTTAAATTATATATACTTGTAAACACGCAAATTTTATATTAGCATTGGATTTATACAATCATATAATATATGTAATAACTATTATTCGTTAGAGTCAAGTGAGCTATGCATTGCTAACATAACATATGTATACGTTTGACATTTGCACAATCAAGCTTTTGACTCGTGGTTCCTAATATAGTCTAATTGGTAATTCACACTACCTCAAAAAAAAATATCTTTGGTTCAATTTTCAATCGCAACAGAGTTATTTAAAAAAAAAAAAAAAAACAACTTTTACTAAAAAAAAAAGAGGGATAGCATGCATCATTATTTTTTTTTTTTGTATAAATACATACAAAACGGAATTATTGTTGTTGAATTACAAGGGAAGTCTACGTCAGCAGATAGTAAGTCCAATGTTCAAACCCAAACATGATTAAATATATATATTTTTTTTATGGGGAATTGAATGATATGAACCAGGAAAGAAAAAAATGCAGAGAAGAAAAGAAGAAGAAGAAAGGAAAGAGAGAGAGAGAGGAGAGAGAGAATAATAAAAATATTTAATTATTTAATCTTATAACAATATTTAAAGGGAGCCCGAGCAAAATAGCAAAGTCAAACGTTGTAATTGTCAAAATAGCCAACTTTTGGTTTATTTTTAATGTGTAGCCAAATATACCACATTAACAGTAAAAAATACAAATTTTCCCTTCATTTAAATAATATCAAATCAAAATATTTGGAAGATTCCCGCGTCCAAAAAAGAAAGAAATGAAATTGGAATCGCGTGAATAAATGTCAACTAAAACAGATCCACCGTGATAAATGCATATCTAACAAATCCACCGTGATAAATGCTTATCTTTCAAACACGCAACCAAACCTACACCGCACGAGAAAAAATTCAAAAACAAAGTCAGACAAAAAAATTTGAAGCGAGACCGGCGATTGAAATTAACAGATATTAACAGAAATTAACAGGATTGAAAACAAGAATTAACAGAAATTAACATGATTGAAAACAAGATCTTTAACAGGATTGAAAACAAGAATTAATAGGATTGAAAACAAGAATTAACAGGATTGAAAACAAGAATTAACAGAAATTAACAAGAATTAACACCAGATCGTCAAACAGCAATTAACAAGAATTAACAGAAATTAACATGATTGAAAACAAGATCTTTAATTCCTGTACAAATATCAAACATATAAACAGATAACAAAAACCTATAAATCGTTCAATACCTGATTCAATACCTTGGGGTTTGGTGCTTCCATGACACGAGTGATGGTCATTGGTGAAGGCGACCTCTCGGCCGTGAACACCTGGGTGGACGACGGCGCGGCACCGGTGGCGTCGACGGCCATGGCGGGGGCAGGGGGAATGCGCTCTCCGGAGATCAAGATAAGTCTTCCCTTCTCATCGAGGTTGTGGGCTCAGGCGATGCTCCTCCGGGCGACTGGGCCTCACCCGGCGTGGCCGGCGGCGCGGCCGACCAGGCTCTGCAGGCAGCCGAGCCCGCCCGGGGCGTTGGCGCACGGGATCGCCGAGGAGGGAGCCCCCAACCAGGATAGGCCCAGCGCTGGGACGGCTGGGACGCCGGCGAGCGAGGCCGGTGCTGCGCACGAGACGGGGCGCGCTATCGCGCACGGGACTGAGCGTTCGGCTGGGCGAGGCTCAGGACTGCATACACGAGGCTCTTTTCTTTTTTGTAGTAATAATAATATTGGGCAATCAAAATAGAATATCTTGGCAATCAAATCATAAATATGTTGGCAATCAATTTTGATTTTCTTTAATTATATATTTTTTTTAAACAAAAAATTGGCTACCTAAGCCATCTAAACTATATGAATTGTAAATTAGCCAACATTTTGTAAATACTTTGTAAATAACCAACTTGCATACGTGGCAGCCTATTAACTACCTTTTTTACATGTTTGACTGAGTTAAATAAGTCTTTTATTAATATGTTAATAAGTTAACTTGGCTATTTACAAGAAATTAACCAAATGTGGGTTATATCTCAATTCACTATAACCGTGTAGCTATATAACTTAACAATCCCTTTTTAAATTAAAAAGGGCAAAACTGGAAGCAAAATATTGGCTTAAACGCCACGTCAGCGAAATTGGTTATTTCTCAAAATAAATGTAAATGTTGGCTAATATGCAATCTCAACGTTTGAATTTGGCTAACCCGTCTAATTTTTCATATTTAAATATTAAAAGTATTTAGAATAATAGAAAATACTCTTATACCCTTTAAAATTTTGTCACGTCATCAAAACGTGAAACTTAACGTCCAAATACTGACGGAAGTGGGGCTTTGTAACAATACGTGTTTGAGTTCTGAGTTGAGTTTTGCAATATTATCGAGTCCAGGGGGTGAAATGTAATGAAAGTACGAGTTCAGAGTTAAAAATGAGATTTATTCTATATATTTTACATAGACCTATAAGCTTGAGGCCTTGTTATAATTTGACCAAGTCAATGGAGTAAGCTTGGTCCCTCTTGTTTTGTCTTGTGTACTTATTCACCGACTTATTTTTCGAAGTGCATATTTTCCTCCAGATTTTATTTTAAGTTGTAGGAGGGTTCTCAAGATATCGTTATTGATTGGTTGACTTATCTTATCTCATTTAGAATAAGAGGTGGGAGACTCGCTATAGAGTAGAGATCATGATTCAAGCTAGTTTTGTTTAAGTCTTCGCTATGTCATGTTATGTATGTGGTCCTCGATCCTCCTTTGAAATATCAGTGTCATTTTTATTATTTTACTCTCCATACACTTGTCGTGTCCTTATTTTCCATTCAATAACATAGAATTATCACTAGTTTCTTTTTTTAATGGGTAATTAAGCTATATAGCCTTCTGAAAATAGGCAATTTATTTTTAGCCCACCTTTCGTTAATAAGCTGTAAATAGCCAGTGTCATTTATTACCAGTCAAATTTGGACGGGATTGCCCTTTGTTATTCCCGCCCATTATTTTCAGCGAAATAATTAAAATGGAAAGAAAAAATTCGACCATAACTACCTTGCAAAAATCAAGGGAGCATTTAAAACTCCATAAATGCATTAACAAACGAATTTAAACATCACACACCACAAATTTGGTCGCTATTTTTACTGCTCTTTAGGAAAAAAAAAAAAAAAAAAGAGAGATTTGGCTGCCATCAATGGCCGAGCCCGAGCACCCCATCCTCTCTCTCTCATCGTCATCGTCTCCTTCATCTCCTTCTCCTATCTTCTTTTTCATTCCTTGCGCGCCATCAATGGCCGAGACCGAGCACCACTCGCGCGTGTTCCAGCCGAGAAAACGAGGACAGTCACGAGCCGCCGAGGATGCCGGACCGAGAGGAGACACCGGGAAACGACGCAGAGAGCACCGGAGAGTTGATTTCACAGCCATAAATAGTTCTGGGCGTACGTGCGTGTGAAATGATTCTCCCCGTGCGTGCGAGAGGCAGCACCACCTTCAAGCCGCCGCCACCACTAATAATATCGACCACCACTAATAATCACGACCACCACCACGTCACCACCGCCGTTAAAGCGTCACTTCATCCTCCTCTCCGCGATCTGCGTCCAAGGTCCCGATCTGCGACACCGCGAAGAACAGTTTTTTTTTTTTTTTTTTTTTGTTCATAGAAAACATATTTACAGTATATTCGTGTAAATAAGAAGCATATTTACAGTATATTCATTGTAAATACAAAACATATTTATAGTATATTCATTGTAAATAATAAGCATATTTACAGTATAATTGAACTGAAAAAAAATTCCGGAAATATTTTGAGCACGAAAATTCTGGAAATTATGAATATATGGAAGACAAAATAATATCAATAAATGAAGAATATATTTACAGAGTTTAACCACGAAAATAGATACTAATTACCTAAAGTCAACGCTAAAAAACTTCCAAAAACATAACAATAAATGAGCTATTAATTTTCAAAATCTGCAGGAAATTTCAAATTTCAAATTTGAAAACTTCCCTATTCGGTTTCTGCGAATTAAATAAGGACAAAAGTGTAAACCTAATTTAATTAATAAGCTGCCACGTAAGTAATATGGCTATTTACAGCATATTAAAGAAAGGTTGGCCAATTTTAAATTGCTACACATTCCGTGGCTTAAGCAGCCAATTATTTGTTTTTTAAATATGAAAACCGAAGCCTATTAGTATTACCACCAATTTCTGGGGGCTTCAAAACAAGATGGAAAGTGTATATTTATGCAGAGGATGAAAAAAAAAAATATGGAACAGTGATATTTAAGAAGTGGAGTAGATAAACACGTAATTTCTCCCGAAGTCCCAGTAACATGACTGCCAAATTTCCTATGGTTTGCCAATTTCCATCCTATGAAGCATCAAGGTCTAATTGTCAATTATCAAGTTGGCTAATTAAATATCTTTCCCATGTCCTTATCACAGCATATACCGCATCTCTGCTAATTATTATTTCCAAAATTAATAAACGAAAAAATAAAAACCCATCCCCCAAAGCGACTTTTAGGTAATACATCGCTGGAAGTCGTCTTAGTAGCAGAAACACATGGAAAATCTATCAATGGAAACCGGAGTAAAACCACTGTTATTGGTTCTGCTTTTATCTCTACTCGTGTCCCTCGCAACAAGCTTCCATGTACCGCTGCTCTTCTTCGGCCAACGTTGTTCTTCTTCTTCTTGCGGAAGCATCACCAACATATCTCATCCTCTCCGACTCATAAGCGAACCCAAAATCTGTGGCGATCGACGGTACGAGCTTTCCTGCAAGAACAACTCTACTGTGGTTTACTTGGGTACCGTAAGACACTACGTTGAGGCAATCAATTACAACAATTACACGATCCGAATCGTGGACGCGGATTATCAGAAAGATAATTGCTCATCTTTCCCTCGCTACCCCTCCGATTGGACCAGCGACTACTTAAACTTCCCATGGCGTAAGAATGTGTCTTATATGACGTTTTGGGACACAGTCGAAATCGCAGTGACTGTGGTGTTTTTGAAATGCAAAAAGCGAATGAATTCCTCTATTTATACAGAGATAGTAGCATCTTGCAGAAATACTAGTGATACATATTACTATTATATTGTTGATGGCGAGTTACTACAAGCTTCGGATTTGTCGATCTTGCGAGATTGAGCAAAAGGCTCTGCTATCTCCTAATGTAATGACCAATAAGAATGCTTTGGATATTCGCACTCAGCTTTCTCTTGGCTTTGAGCTTTCATGGGTTCCGATAGGCTGCTACATCAAAGAATCTAATGCCATTGAATGCAGTTATTTCATCAGTAAGATAATCATGTTTTCTTGAATTCAAATTTAATTTTAACATACATACGCACACATTTTCTTCTAATCTCTTAGTTACCAGTCTGATGATCATGTCTGATCTAACGCAGATTTACTCAGTCAGATTACCGTTGGATTTCGTAAGTACTGTTTCTTGCGTTATAATTTTCTTAGCGTACTCCTCTTCATTGATATATTAAGTAATCTAATACGCTTCCTCTGTCATTTTACATTCTTACAGTTTCCGTGGCCGTTGTACTCTTCATAGGTAAATTCGGGAAAACTGCATTACTAATACTAATTATGTATTGAATCATCCAATCATCTAAAATTTTCATTATATTGTAAAATAATACTTTTACCTTTTTAATGATGCAGTAGCACTTTGTATCCTAAAATTCCTATGTGGAACTCCAATTGTGATCGCGTTTCTGGTCTACAAATGGCGCCGGCGACACCTATCAGTATATAACTCCATCGAAGAGTTCCTTGGAGGCAAGAACAACCTCGTGCGCCCATAAGATACTCCTACTCTGACATCAAGAAGATGACTCAAAATTTCAAGACCGGACTTGGCCAGGGAGGCTATGGCTCAGTATTCAAAGGAAAGCTCCTCAGCCACCGTCTCGTAGCTGTCAAGATTCTCAGCAAGTCATCCAAAACCAACGGACAAGATTTTATCAACGAATAGGAATAGAAGGAGTATTGGAATAACATAGATGTTAGCCTACACCTGTGTGTATGTTAGTATAACTTAGAGTCAGTTAGAAAAGTTGTTAGCACTGTAAATTAACAACCGTGTAACCTTTGGTATATAATCGTTTCTTGTTAATGAGAACTCAGCCAAAATCAGTTACACAAACTCATCGCCTAAATTCTCGTCTCTCTCTCAAGCTGAAGAACTTCTTCATGGTATCAGAGCCAATCTAGGTCAAGATTTTTTTCCGATCCTCTTCTACGCTGATCTTCATGGCTTTTCCATCAAGCTTGGCGAGCTCAGCAATGGAGAATCTGATGACAGAGCTTCAAGAGTCGCAAGTCCTTCCAGCGCATCTCAATCCTCTGTCCCTTCGTCTTGAGCGAGGGAATTTCAACCTATGGCGGTCGCAAGTTCTGCCGGCAGTGAGAGCTCACAGCCTCGACGGCATCCTCCTCGGAACAATCGCGCGACCACCTCAGTTCGTGGATCGCCCTGGATCTGACGGAATTTCAGTCAGGACTCTCAATCCTGAGTTCTTGCGATGGCTTCGATTTGATCAGTTTGTTGTAAGTTGGCTCTACTCTTCAATTTCCGAATCCATGCTTGGACATTTCACTCACTGCGTTCATGCATCGGAGATTTGGTTCACAATCGATCGTCTCTTCGCCACCACTTCTAAGGCACGTGTTCTTCAAATTCGATTCCAATTGCAATCGCTCAAGAAAGGTTCGATGTCAATTGATGAATACATCATGAAGATGCGAGGCCTTGCTGATTCTCTTCACTCAGCTGGCCAACCGTTTGGAGATGACGAGCTTATCCTCTACATTCTTGGCGGATTAGGTCAAGAATACGAATCTGTTGTGGTCAATTTGACTTCACGACATGAAGATTTGACGCTTCAAGATGTTCAGTTCATGCTTCAATCGCAAGAAATGCGAATTGAACAACTCAACACATCTCTCGGAGGCGACATCAACAACTCACTCTCTGCAAATGTGGCTTATCGAGGACGTGGTCAGAATTCCGGCAATCGGAGCAGAGGAAGAGGTCGTGGCCGCTCAAATGGACGCGGAAATTCTGGAAACAGGCCTCTGTGCCAGCTCTGTGGCCGCCTCGGCCATATTGCCATCAAATGTTACCGGCGTTTTGATGTCAGCTTCACCGGAGCAGAGGCAAACAACACCAACACGAGCAGCACCAACACAAACAACAACAATGGTGACTCACAGCAATCACAGGCTTATCTCACAACTGATGTCGAAGCAAGTGAGCACAATCTCAATGAAATCGATGCAAGCGCAGATGCGGCGTGGTATGTGGACAGTGGAGCAACCAACCATGTCACCGCCAACCTCAACAATCTGCAGATCAAGAATGACTACAAAGGAAAGGGCAAGCTTGTTGTAGGTAATGGTTCTAAACTTAACATATCTAGCATTGGCAATTCCACAATTAAAACTGAAATGCCTAACAGAGCTTTACAACTCAGAAATATTCTCCACGTCCCACACATTACCAAAAACCTGCTTAGTATTGCTCAATTCACAAAAGATAATCGAGTCATTGTTGAATTTCATGATACTTGCTGTTTTGTCAAGGATAAGGAGACACGTACTGTGCTTCTTGAAGGCTTGCTGAAAAATGGACTTTACGAGCTTGACATTGCACCACCTTCAGCAAGTTCTCCTGATCCTGGCTGCCTCTCAAAATCAAAATCATTTGCTTTTGTGTCAACTGTTGCATCTCATTTACCCTCTAATTCTTCTGCATCTCACTGTTTGTCTGCTAATACATCAAATATTTGTAACTCTGATGTGTGGCATGCTAGGTTAGGCCATCCCTCTTCTCATGTGTTAGCCCAAGTGTTAAACACATTGCCTAAACCTGTTAAGTCAATAGAAAAGTTACAGTTTTGTGATGCATGTCAAATTGGCAAACTACATCAATTTTCTTTTCCTACCTCTACTTCAAAATCTCAGGCTGTTTTTGATCTAGTATATTCAGATATTTGGGGGCCATCTCCTCATTTATCTCGTGATGGTTTCAAATATTATATTCATTTTATTGATGATTTCAGCAGATATGTTTGGATTTATCCCCTCAAAACAAAGTCTGAAACCTTCTCAATCTTCAAAAATTTCCAAGCCTTAGTTGAAACACAATTTGGGACAAAAATAAAGTGCTTACAAACTGATTGGGGTGGTGAGTATAGACCTCTTTTCCCGCTTCTAAAATCCCTAGGCATTGAATTTAGACACCCATGTCCACATATTCATCAACAGAATGGGAAAGCTGAAAGAAAACACTTACACATTGTGGAATCTGGTCTCTCTCTCCTAGCCCATGCACACTTACCTCTTAGTTTTTGGTGGGAAGCCTTTGTTACAGCCACTTACACAATAAACCGTCTTCCAACACCTGTCCTTGGCCACAAAACACCTTTTGAGCTACTCTTCAAAAAGAAACCAGATTACACTTTACTGAGAACCTTTGGGTGTGCCTGTTTTCCTTATCTCAGACCTTACCATACACAAAAATTCCATTTCAGAACCACAAAGTGTCTTTTCATTGGACTCAGTCCCAATCACAAAGGCTATCGATGCCTCAGCCCATCTGGCAGGATTTACATCGTCCACACAGCAACCTTCAACGAATCAGAGTTCCCATACCTGACCTTATTCCCAGAAAAATCAAACTCGGCAAAACCCTATGATCCCATTCACTTTTCTGTTTTTTACCCACCTGTCACACCTGTGTCGTCTCAGCCTAGCACTGCACTCTCTGAAAATATGGCTTCATCCACACAAGCATCATCATCTCAAACACCTACACTCTCAACCAGTTCTCCCATCACTAACTCCGACAGTTCTCCACCCACAAATTCTCACAGTCAATCTGTCCATTCAGCCCCGAGTGCAACCTCAATCTCACAGCCTAATGTACCACAAATTCAAAATGTGTCAACCCACACAATGATCACTCGCTCAAAGTTAGGCATTTTCAAACCAAGAGTTTTTAATGTGGAATTGTCTTTATTAGAACTGTTAAGAGAACCTTTTACTGTGCAAGAAGCTTTGTTAGATTCCAGGTGGACAGGTGCCATGAATGAAGAACTCAAAGCCCTTCACAACAATGATACGTGGGATTTAGTGCCGTATGAAGACAATATGCACATTGTAGCAAACAAATGGGTCTATAGGATCAAGAAGAAAGCTGATGGCTCGCTAGACAGACTGAAAGCTCGCCTGGTCGCCAAGGGTTTTCAACAAACAGCTGGCGTGGACTACTTTGAAACCTTCAGTCCCGTCGTTAAAGCTCCAACAGTTCGAGTCATCTTGTCTCTAGCTGTCACCTATGGCTGGCAAATACAACAAATCGACATCAACAACGCGTTCCTCAACGGCATTCTCAAAGAGACTGTTTATATGCATCAACCGAATGGCTTTGAAGATCCAACTCGTCCAACTCACGTCTGCAAACTAAAACGGGCTCTCTACGGCCTCAAACAAGCCCCGCGAGCCTGGTTCGAGAGTCTCACGGCTGCTTTACATCAATGGAATTTTGTCAACTCCATCTCCGACAATTCATTGTTCTACAAGCGATCAGCCGGAAAGATTCTAATCCTCATTATCTACGTCGATGATATTCTCATCACCGGTGATGACACAGAGCAAATTTCAGCAGTTATTTCTGATCTTCACAAGAAGTTTGCGCTCAAGACTCTTGGGGATGTAAACTACTTCCTCGGTTTTGAAGCTCACCGGACTCACAACTGCATCTATCTCACTCAGCGACGCTACACGCTTGACTTGCTTGTCAGGACGAACATGATACATGCCAAGCCCAGCCCAACTCCCATGTGCCAGAAGAAAAAGCTCTTTGCCACTGACAGTGAGCTCTTCGAAAATCCAACTCTCTATCGAAGCACAATAGGAGCTCTGCAGTATTTGACCAGCACTCGCCCGGACATAGCCTACACAGTCAACAAACTCAGCCAGTTCCTCCAAGAACCATCTGTTGATCACTGGTCTGCGTGCAAACGCCTCTTACGATATCTTCGAGGAACAGTCACAGTTGGCCTATCTTTCACACCACTCCAACGATTCAACCTCGAATGTTTTACTGATGCTGACTGGGCAGGAGACCTGGACAATCGGCGCTCAACGGGTGGTCACTGTCTTTTCCTCGGCAACAATCTCCTAAATTGGAGTTCCAGGAAACAACAAGTAGTTTCGCGCTCAAGTGCCGAGTCTGAATACCGAGCGTTGGCATCAGCAGCAACTGATGTTGCTTGGTTCCAGTCCCTGTTCAGCGAGCTTACTGTGCCGATTGAAAAACCACCGGTCATTTGGTGTGATAATGTTAGCACCACAATGCTCGCCTCAAATCCAGTGTATCACCAGCGAACCAAACACATAGAGATTGACATCCACTATGTTCGAGATCGCGTGCTGAGCAAGGAACTTGATGTGCGCTATATCGCCAGTGAAGAACAGATCGCAGATGTCTTCACAAAGCCACTTTCCATTACTCAGCATAATTACTTGTGTGACAAGCTTCAACTCACTGACTCGACATCCACAAGCTCATCGCAGTCCCGTTTGAGCGAGGCTATTGGAATAACATAGATGTTAGCCTACACCTGTGTGTATGTTAGTATAACTTAGAGTCAGTTAGAAAAGTTGTTAGCACTGTAAATTAACAACCGTGTAACCTTTGGTATATAATCGTTTCTTGTTAATGAGAACTCAGCCAAAATCAGTTACACAAACTCATCGCCTAAATTCTCGTCTCTCTCTCAAGCTGAAGAACTTCTTCAAGGAGTGACTGGGATATCTTGGTCAGTGGAAGGACTGACTTCCTCATTTCCTAATGGTAAATCCTCAGCTGGTTGTTTATCCCTCAAGTCAGCTGTACCTGTCTCATCAATGTGATCACTATGTATAGCATCTGTGAGGTCAAGGTTAGGTAAAGGAAGGACAGTGTGAGGAAAGGGATCAGTGGAGTTAAAATGTAATCGAGTGTCCTGGAAAGGGAAGATGTTTTCATGAAAAACAACATCTCTAGAGTTGAAGACCTCATAGGTGTTCAAATCTAGGAGTTTATATCCCTTGACCCCTGGTGGATAGCCAGTCATGACACACTTGCGTGCACGTGGCATGAACTTAGTTCTATGGCCCTGCAAGGTAGATGCAAAAGAAAGACATCCAAACACCCTCATAATGTCATAATCCACATCCTTTTGAAACAAAATTTCATAAGGACATTTGTTATGTAAAAGAGGAGTGGGAGTGCGGTTTATAAGATACACAGCCGTCATAATACATTCAGTCCAATATGCAATAGGAATTTGTGATTGAAAATAGAGAGATCTAACAACATTCAATAAATGTTGATGTTTCCTTTCAACAACAGAGTTTTGTTGAGGGGTTTCAACACAAGAAAACTGATGCAACACTCCCATTTTTGAAAAAAAGATCAGTAAAAACTAATTCCTTTGCATTATCAGATCTGAATTGTTTAATGGTACATGAAAATTGATTAGTCACTAAAGCACAAAAACGAGGAATAATATTGTGAACATCATTCTTATTTCTCATGAGGAAAACCCAGCAGAACCTGCTACAGTCATCAACCAAGGTAAGGAAGTATCTAAAACCAATGTATGAGGGTACAGTATAGGGTCCCAAAACATCACAGTGGATAAGGTCAAAAATCTTATCAGATAGATGATTTTGACTATGAAAAAGAAGTCTTCGCTGCTTAGCAAGAGGACAAACATAGCAGGGTTTATTTTTATCACAAGAAGAGTAAGACAACTTATTCTTTAAGATTTCCAATCTTTTGAAGGAAAGGTGACCAAGCCTGTTATGCCATGTGCGAGCCGTGATCAAATGGACAAGAGAGGTTGATCCGTTTGTGAGCACATATAGGCCATCGAGACTATTACCCCTGCCAATCATCTTCTTGGTCAAGACATCCTGTATAACAAAGGAATCATATGAGAAGGATACCACAATGGATGAGTCTAGTGTCAAAGCATGAACTGATGGCATCAAATTAAATTTGAAATCAGGAACTAAAAGGATATCTTTGATCACTAGGCTCTCATTGACACATATGTCACCACTAAAAAACACAGGTATCACCGTATGATTAGGTAAGATCACACTAGAATGTTGTAAAGCCTTCAGGTTCTTGAACAAGGATTTATGAGCACGTATATGCCGAGTGGCTCCTGAGTCTAAAATCCAGATGTTTCTAGAATTAGAAGTACAACCCGAGGCGTTGTTAAAACAACAAGAACCTGCATGAAAGGATGTCATGTTGATATCATGATGACCTTCAGAGGTGATTGGAGCCGTGAGTTAAGTTGAAAGCATGTTGATGATCTGGTGAATCTGATCATTGGTCAGGCTAGTTGTAGCTGCAATGCCTGATTCTGATTTGCCTTCTTGATGGTTGACCAATCCTTCAGCCATGTTTGCCTGATTCTTTGACTTTGGTTTATAACCAACCGGAAAACCATGAAGCTTGTAACACTTGTCGATAGTATGTCCAGGTATTTTGCAATGAGTGCATATTGGCATGTCCTTCTTGTTGGATTTCCTTTGGTCATTCACAGCCATCGCCATGGGATTGGACTGATCTTGGCCACCAATTGTATCCAGGCTAACAGATCTGTGCTTCTCATCTTGGCGCACCATGGAGAAGACCTTGTTGATAGGTGGAAGATGATCCATGAGGAGGATCTGGCCGCGCACAGTGTTGAAGGAATCATTGAGTCCCATGAGAAACTTCATGACGTACTCACTTAGCATAAAGTTGAGTAGTTCTTTTGATCCTCCACAAGAACAAGTGCAGATAGGCTTGTAGTTGCTCAATTCTTCCCATATAATCTTGAGCTTGGTGTAGTACATGCCCACACTCATCTGATCTTGAACAAGGTTCATGATCTCGCGTCTGAGCTCGAAGATTCTTGGATCATTGCTTTGTTCATACCTTTCTTGTAGGTCTTTCCAGATCTCCACTGCAGAATCTCCAAAAGCTACGCTTGGAGCTATCTCCTCAGTGCACGAGTTCAAGATCCAAGCGATGACGATATTGTTGTTCCTTGTCCAGGAAACCACGCGATTAGGATTGGAATCGTCAGGTTTTGGGATTGAGCCATCAATGAACCCTAATTTGTTCTTGATCTGCAACGCCATCTTCATCGATCTGCTCCACGAGTGGTAATTTTCTCCATTCATCTGCTGCGTCATCAAGATCATTCCTGGTGAGTCTGTGTGATGCAAGAAAAAAGGATCAACCACATCGTCAATTGGAGCCTTTTGCGACCTAATTCCAGTCGCGGACATATCTCCAGTCAATGCTTCTTCGGACGACATGTTGAGTATGCCGATTCAGGAAATCGAGAAATGAGAGAAAAAGGAAACTTCAATGGAGATTCGATTAGAAGCGATTTGCAGAAATTCGCTCTGATACCATTTCATGATCGAGATCTCAGAGAGAAGAAAGAAGAGATGAAACAAAGGAATCTCGGAAAAGAAGAAAAATGTTTCATTCATTTGAAAAGAGGGGAAGATTACAATATATAACTTCCCAGATTACAATAAAAGGAAAAGACAGAAAACACCCTTATTAAACTTATTTAATGAAGGGCAGAAAAGTAAGACAACATTAAACAAAGAAAGTTATTTAACGAAGTTAACGTACACATGAAGCAACCAAACCAAAAACTGAGAAAACCGTCTAAACTAAACCAATTCTCAATACGGTCCAAGCCAACTCAAACGAAGATCATTATAATCATTATAGTATGATATATGAATGTTTCCATTTGCAGGAATAGGCGTGTCATACATCTTGTTGTACGATATAGGGGCAAGGATTAAATATCATTCCCAGACGAAATGCCAAAAATACCATAGCCCGGGCCAGAAAGACAAGATGTATATATGTAATCATCTGATATTGTAGAACAATTGAAAAAAGTATAGTTCCGTATTTTATGATTTACATAATAAAATGGAAACATTGAGAATCCGCGGATTTTCAACAGTTGGCCGACAAGACAATTATTAGGCTCATAAACATCGATCTCTCTAGCCTTGTAGTTAATTTTCTGGACGAGGAATTTTACCCACTCTGGAAACTCGATAACCGTATGATTCTTAATTCCTTTAGCTCCGTTTGGAACTCGGAAAATAGGAGGGAAAGGAAAATGAAAATCCATTTTATTTTACCTAGGTTGTTTGGACTGAGGAAAATATGGTGGAAAAAAAATATGATGGAAAATGCAAGGAAAGTGTATAACTAAAATGAGGATTTCATTTTCCTTCGAAAATCAATGGAAAATGAGAATCTTTCCAAATTTGTCTATGAAGGGATCACATTTATGTGTCTCATCCAGAAAAGCTCAATAACAGAGAGTTTATTTGAAAAAAAATATTTAGAGGGGCTAATTAAAAAATTGATGGTAAAAATGAATTTTTTTTTTTTTAAAATGAGTCAAAATTGTAAATTTTTAGGGTAAAAAATGGGCAAAAAATATAAATAAAAAATATTTGAGGAGGGGGGGGGGGGCTAATTAAAAAAATTCATGGTAAAAATGAACTTATTTTTTTAAAATTGGTCAAAAGTGTAAATAATTTTTTTAGGGGGGGCTAATTAAAAAAAATTCATTGTAAAAAGGAATTTTTTTTAAAAAAAATGGGTCAAAAATGTAAATTTTTTAGGGTAAAAAATGTAAAACTTTTAAAAAATTGACAAAAAATGTAAATAAAAAAATTTGAGGGGGGGCTGGAGCCCACCTTGGACCTGATAGTTCCGTCCATGATCTCATCGTTACTTTCTCGTCAATTTTCTCTCATATTTTCCATGACTTCCAAACACAATTAAAATTTTGACTTATTCTATTATTTTCTCTCACATTTTCATTTTATCGGATCGGCGGTCCATTTTCACCGCATCTTGATCCTTTGCACTTGTTTTCACCGGCTCCAACTTGAACTATGAATAAGGCGAAGAACGCTGAGAGCTTGTAAGACCACAACATGAGTGTAAGTTAACTAGAACCGAGACACCAAATTTCTTGAAAAATATTAGAAAATGATTTATGAAACTAATCGGATCGGAATTTCCAATTTGATCAGCTGCTCCGATATTTCCTGTGGGGCCTTGGTTCTGGACTGACAATCACACAGTGAGATGACTTTGAATATTCAAAGTCAATATAATCAAATAAGTTGCAAAATCTCTAACACACACATGGACCACAACATCTCCGATGCATTATTTTTCCAAAAGGTGTTTATTGCTATTTTTGGACCACAACTTATTAATTTATACTTTCAGTGAAATTTCCATTTGAACTGTAATTTGACCACGTCAATGGAGTTAGCTTGATCGTTACTTTTCTTACTGGGGGAATTATTTATTATTATTGGTTCTTGATACCAAGTATTGAGCTTAATAACTACTGAAAAAATGGGCTCAAGGTCCACATTGAGAAGCAGTTTTGATTTAAAGTTTGCACTTAACTAGGTCTAGGAGTATCTAGGAGAGGGTTTACAAAAATTTATAAAAACCAAAAATTTATGTGATCAAAGTTAGTCCAAGTCAAATGAGAGACATGAAATGTTTTCCTATTCTAATCTCAATAGATATAACTAATTACCTCCAATTAATACACATACTCATCACATGTTTCTACCAACCAGAAAAAGAATCTACCACAATCCTCTTTTGCTCTCTCTTACCTGAAAAACACTAAAATCTATCAAATAACTTATTAACATGCGTTGATTCTTGTATTAAAGAGTCGTGATATATTAGGAAAGAACTTATCTAAATTGCAAGATGTTATTAATCTAGCTTTTTTTTAATATATGAAAATAAACAAAATAAGAGTATTCGGATAAAAATCTAATGGTTAATAATATGTGTCATGAATTTTTAATTAAAATTTTCGCGATAATTTTGGCAACTTGACTATTTGTGCCTTTTTTAACAGATGGATTTGAACCGAAAATTTTCAGTCGAGTTACCTGTTGACGCAATTGGAAAGCACCGCCTTGTATATAATTAGTAACTGGAAACCTTTCAGTCGCAATTTATGATAATTAGCAAGTAATTTTTTGGCACAATAAGCACGCAAAATAGTTTTTTAGTAGAGCTCAAAAGTCAATACATACAGAACCAAAGCGGATTGATAATTGCACAGCTTATTAATTTATACTTTCTGAGATATTTCCTCGTTATTTGTCTCAGTCCGGGTCTTTTGTTCCTTCACTTTTCGAAGTGAATAATACATTCAGATTTTATCTTTGGTCTCCATATATTTATTTAATTGGCCGAGTTGTTAGTCAGCATATATCTTATTTGGGGAAGAAAAAAAACACAGAAGGAAAGCTTAAGAATGAAAACACTGTTATGGCTGGTCGTGCTTTTTTGTCTACTATCGTCGCTCGCGACAACCTATGCTCGGTTTCCGTTTGAAACCCGTGCGCCGTTCCATGGCCGACGTTGTCTGCCTTCTTCTTGCGGAAGCATCACCAAAATATCTCATCCTCTCCGACTCAAAAGCGACCCCAAACCCTGTGGCGATCCACGCTACGAGCTTTCTTGCGAGAATAACGTCTCAACTGTGCTGTACTTTGAAAGTACTAAACACTATGTGCAGGCAATAAATTACAACAATTATACGATCAGAATTGTGGACGCTAATTATCAGAAAGATAACAATTGTTCCTCGTTCCCTCAATACCCGTCTGAATATTGGACCAGCAACTTCAGCATCTGGCAGAATATTGATAATGAGACGCGTTTTGGATATATCACAACGCCTGTGGTGATTTTAAAATGCAAAAAAAGAGTGAATTCCTCTCTTTATAAAGAAATCGCTTCTTACTGCAACAAAGACCGTCGTTCCAGCAACTCCTACTATTATTTGGTTGATGCCGAATCAATGAGAGCTTCGGATATGGAGATGTCTTGCAGTACAGAGCAGAAGGCTCATGTACCACATGATTGGTTGATCAACAAGAATGCTTCGGATATTCGCAATCAGCTTGCACTTGGCTTTGAGCTTACCTGGGTTCCGAGTGGCTGCTACATCACAGACTCCAACGGCATTCGATGTTATTATTTTGGTAAGATGTTCTTGTTAAATTAATTCCCATTTCGTTTTGCACTATTCTCACTGACTTTTTAGTTAACGTCGTGTTGTTCATGCCTCTGATATAATGCAGATCGCCACTGGACAATTTTTGGTCCTGGTAATTACGTTTCCTCTAGATCTCATCGTAACGTATTTCCTCCCTCCAGTCATTTCTGTTCTTGCATCCTTAATGCCTTTTCCTATTGTTAGCAGTAAGAATTTAAGATGTAGATCATTAATTATTCCTTTTTTGGCTTTGCCAGTTTCAATAAAACGTCTCGCAGTTTCTTTTTTAAAAATTATAATACTTGTACGTTTGCCATTTTCCAACAATGCAGACTTTCTGGTCTTTATGGTAATCGTTATTAAATTCCTATGTGGAATTCAATTTGTGATCCCGCTTCTGATCTACAAATGGCGTCGACGACATCTCTCGACGTACAGCTCCATCGAAGAGTTCCTTGCAAGACACTACAACCTCGTGCCCATAAGATACTCCTACTCCGACATCAAGGATATGACTCTAAATTTCAAGACCAAACTCGGCCAGGGAGGCTACGGCTCGGTGTTTAAAGGAAAGCTCCGCAAAGACCGTCTTGTGGCCGTCAAGATTCTCAGCAAGTCAGCCAAAACCAACGGACAAGATTTCATCAGCGAAGTTGCTACGATCGGAAGGATTCATCATGTCAATGTCGTACGGCTTATCGGTTACTGCATACAGGGCTCAAACCACGCCCTAGTCTATGATTTCATGCCTAATGGCTCTCTTGACAAATTCATTTTCTCTAAACCTGAAAATGAAAGATCTTTGACTCGCACCGAGTTATTTAAGATCTCACTCGGAGTGGCTCGTGGTATCGAATATCTGCACCAAGGGTGTTACATGCAGATTTTGCATTTCGATATCAAACCTCACAACGTCCTTTTGGATGAGGATTTCACTCCCAAGGTTTCCGATTTTGGGTTGGCGAGATTATGCCCTTTTGAGAACAACTTTGTTTCTATGACGGCCGCGAGAGGAACATTAGGGTACATGGCTCCCGAGCTGTTTTACAAAAACATCGGTGGAGTGTCTTACAAAGCCGATGTCTATAGCTACGGCATGTTGTTGATGGAGATGGCGAGTCAGAGGAAGAATTTGAATGCCATTGCCGAGAATTCGAGTCAAATATACTATCCTTCTTGGGTGTATGAGCAATTGAGCAGAGGAAAGAACGCGGTGCCTATGGAGGATGATATATCTGAAGAGGATTCAGAGAGGATAAAGAAGATGATTACAGTGGCTTTATGGTGCATACAGCTCAATCCCACCGATCGGCCTTCAATGGGAAGAGTCATAGAAATGCTTGAATCTGAGGATGAAGATCTGCCATTTCCGCCGAAGCCTTCTTATTGTCCGCAACAAGAAAATTTTGTAGTACAAGATTCCGACACCTCATCATCAAGTGAAACCACTTCCACATTATCATAGATATTAATGTCATGTAATGTTTTTCTCCTTTTGCTGAAGATGGATAATGTATATGTATCTCTGCTATTTCCTTACTCCTTAAATTAGAAGATTTATTACTTTTTCATGTCTCTGTTTTCTTCTTCTTCTTCTTTCTACTTCTTTTAATTCAACATTAGGTGAGATGTTATAAGAGGTGGGCATTTGGAATTCCTTATGCAAGGGCCCGAAATGTTATGGTCTATAAGTACCGGAATTTTGGCGAAATCAAACTGGAAACTCTTTGTTCCCGCTAATTCCGGTACTGCTCCATAAATAATTATAAATAAAACTAAAATACACTCTAAAAATAAACCATGAGCATACCGGAATTCCATGTTTCATGAATAGTTCCAAAGCAGATTTCAATACCGATTCGGGGCCGAAAAATAACAATATTCCGATTTAAGGGGATTTTTAATAAACCTACTCCTCCGAACAATTGGCATTATTCTATTTATATTTATTGATACCAAACAACATAGTTTTATATAAGTGTAAAATTCTTTCAATTACATGTATTTATCTTCCATCTTATTCCATTCGTCCATTCAAGTTTTCTTTTCCCCCACTTTTTTATATATTTTTTCATTTCTCTTAAAAAAAAATATCACCACCCCTCTCAAACATCTCCCCTGGAATTTTTATTTTCTATAAAACCAAAACGTTTGGGAGTGTTACAATTCTATTAAAAAAAAGGTGTATTGTGCTAGGTGTACTAATATTTTACAAAACTTACAAAAAATATATATATTGCTTGGAGAAAAAGGCATTCAATATCTCATCAAGCTTGTTCTTGTCCCGACCACGGAGGGGTTTTTCTACAAATGGGACAAGAGGCATTTAATCTGAGCCAACCATCGATGCAATCCGAATGGAAGCAATGTTTATACTCGGGTATGGTTTTTAGTGTTTCCTTGGGCCGATACTCCGACAAACATATTGCGCTAACATTGTCTTCGGGCTTGGGAATCCGTCGGCTCTCTCCCAAAACTATCTTTGGATAAGACTCGAGTGTTGGGCCATCGAGGCCCAAAACAAGTGTCAGTGGTTGTGGGTCCACGGACGAGCTAAGGCCCACGGTTGACCTCCGTGGACTAGCAAGCGATTTGACTCGCCCGCAAACGAAACAAAGCATCCCTAAGAAGCACAACACCGTTGGTACTCCGACTCCCATCGCCACCGCATCTCGGGCGGATCGAGGGATTCCTGGGCCCACAATGAAAATTCTACAGTTTACTTTGAGTTTCCATAAACTTATAATTCTTGTACTATATAAATAACACTACTCATTATAATAGTATGCGAAAATATTTATTGATGAATTTGTTAAATTTGGAGCATATAAATTTAGAATTTTTTAAGCCATGAGCAAGTAAGTGAGACTTTATTACGTTAGGTTTAGTTATACTAGGAAAAAGTCAACCAAAAGAAAAGCCAATGATGAAACGATAAATTTATAACGTTAGTTTTGTTCAACGGTTCTATACTTTACATCAATAATTATAGGTCCTTAGTACTCTGTTGAACGAAAAGAACTAGCTATCTGTTCTTATCTTCTAAAGTGCTTCTGATAATCATATTTGATATAAATTAATCTAAAACAAAACCCTTCTGGTAATCGTTAACCTTTGGAGTAGAGTGAAAAAAATCTCAAATAAAAGCATTGACGTATTGCCCTTATTATTTTGTAATTCGCACTTACGTTAGTTCCAATTATTTATGATTTTTTGGAGATATAATTGCTCTTAATTAGTCAATTCCATTTTCAATTTTTAAATATGAAGTCGACGTGTATGATGACGCATTGGCGAAAAGCAAGAGCTATATTCACGAGTTTTAAATTATTGATATACTTGTAAACAAGCAAATTTTACATTAACATTGGATTTTATACAATCATATAATACCAAGTCAAATGAAGTTAGATGGGTCGCTCTTGTCTTTTGTTCCTTTAGTTTTCAAAGTGAATAATACATTCAGAGATTTTATCTTTGGTCTCGATATATTTATTTAATTGGCCGAGTTGTTAGTCGGCATATATCTTATTTGGGGAAAAAAACACAGAAGGAAAGCTTAAGAATGAAAACACTGTTATGGCTGGTCGTGCTTTTTTTGTCTACTATCGTGCTCGGTTTCCGTTTCACGATACGAGCTTTCTTGCGAGAATAACGTCTCAACTGTACTGTACTTTGGAAGTATAAGACATTATGTGCGGGCCATAAATTACAACAACTACACGATCCGAATAGTGGACGCTGATTATCAGAAAGATAACTGTTCCTCTTTCCCTCGATACCCGTCTGAATATTGGACCAGCAACTTCAGTATCCGTCAGCATATTAATAATCGCTCGCTTTCTAGATATATCTATATCACAACGCCTGTGGTGATTTTAAAATGCAAAAAAAGAGTGAATTCCTGTCTTTATGAAGAAATCGCTTCTTATTGCGAATACAGTCATTCTAGTGACTTTTATTATTACTTGGTTGATGCCAAATCAATGAGAGCTTCGGATATGGAGATGTCTTGCAGTACAGAGCAGAAGGCTCTGATATCATCTGATTGGTTGATCAACAAGAATGCTTCGGTTGATATTCGCAATCAGCTTGCACTTGGCTTTGAGCTTACCTGGGTTCCAGAAGGCTGCTACATCACAGACTCCAACGGCATTCGATGTGATAATGGTTAGATATTCTTGGTTATTTTAAATCCATGTCGTTATGCACCACTTACATCCAACACACATTTTATTCTAACTAACCTTTTAGTTAATGTCGTGATGTTCATGCCTCTTATATAATGCAGATCTCTTCAAGACAATTTTGTCTGGAATTGGTAAGTACTTGTGTTGGAGTATTATGGACAATGTTGAGATTTAATTGTCTATTAAACAGCTGACTTTAGGCAAAGGTTTGAGTGAGGTCCACTCAACGGAATTTGATAAGAATTAATGACATTTTTAGTCCCTCAACTATGTCGCCTTTAACAGCTAGCTCCCTGAGCAAAAAAAACTGCTTTTTCACTCCTTCGTGATAGTATCAAATTCATCTTTAGTTCTTCTGTTACTTTTTTCGTTAAAATAGACGGAATTTGAAGTGCACTTCTATTTAATTCAATTTATTTATTGAATTATTTAAAAGAAGAAAATAATTTAACTAAACAAATCTCTCTCTCTCTCTCTCTGCACTGTCATGGCGTTGATAATGGACGAGCAAGCGAAACTCGAAGAGAACGACGGCGTTCTATCTCCTCCCCCGAACTTCTCGATGGTCGAAGACGGGATTTACAGATCCAGTTTTCCTCAGCCGGCCAATTTTCCCTTTCTGGAAACCTAAATCTCCAAGGAATTGTGTACGTAAGCGATATAATATGTATGTATATATATATCTATACACACATAGCACGCATTAATTGCTGTTTCGTTCGATATCGTTTGGTTTTTGGTGAGCTATTGTAATGGTTTTTATTATTAGGAATTCGATGAATTTTTAATAATTTAATGTTTGATTGCTATTTTTTTTTTTGTGGTCTTCTTTCTTCAGTTGAATTTTCTTCAAACGAAACAGATTGCTCTAATCTCTCTGAGAATTTGACTAATTCAATTTACAACGATTGGCGTGTTTGACTTGAATTGTGTTTTCTTTTTTGGAACGAACAGATATATGTGCCCTGAGCCATATCCAGAGGAGAACATGAAGTTTCTTGTGGCCAACAATATCAAGCTGCATCAATTCGGAATCGTGGGCAATGATACACAGTTTTCCCATTTTGCCCTTCCCGAACGACAACCTCTGCAAGGAAAGAAAAAATGCAGAGAAAAAATGAAGAAGAAAGGAGAGAGAGAATGATAAAAATATTAAATTATTTAATGATAATTAATATATCTGATCACGTGGTCAAATTCCGTCTATTTTAACGAAAAAAGTAACAGAAGGACTAAAGATGAATTTGATACTATCACGAAGGAGTGAAAAAACAGTTTTTTTTGTTCAGGGAGCAACCTGTTAAATGCGACATAGTTGAGGGACCAAAAATGTCATTAATTCATTTGATAATTCTTTCGTATTATTCTTCCTTGCGGAATGGGGTATAATATCGATTATAATTTTGCCAAAATCGGAGCTAGAATGAATGAGAAATTGATGTTTGAAGTATGCTTTATGACACACTGAGAAAGTGACGGACTGGACGAAGTGACTAAGTCATTCCAGCTCGACTGGGCGAGGTCGACTGGACGAAGTGACGAAGTCATCCCAGCTCGACTGGGCGAGGTCGACTGGACGAAATGACGAAGTCATTCCAGCTCGACTGGGCGAGGTCGACTGGACGAAGTGACGAAGTCATTCCAGCTCGACTGGCCTAGGTCGACTGGACGAAGTGACGAAGTCATTCCAGTTCGACTGGACGAGCTCGACCGGACGTAGTGACGAAGTGTACGTTTGAGACTTAAAGCCAACGGTTTGTATTCTTCAATTCAATGGTTTTTTGAGCTTTAAGTGCGCATTATGGCTGTGGAATAATGTCATTAAGGCTGAAAACGTTGGACTGTTCGCATGGCTTTGAATTCAAAACGGTGTGTTAAATGGTTGTAATAACCTGCGTTAAATGGTTGTAATAACCTGCGTTAAATGCCTTTAAGGCTGGACGGTTTGAACTTCAACCGACGTAGCCTTGGCCTTTATAAATAGAGGCTTGCTCATCTCATTCATGGACACAGTTTTTCCACTGCTTCTCTCTACTCCTTCTCTCTCCCAGAAATTGTTCTTTCTTTTGTAGTCGGTGCTCAGCTCTGTTACAGGTTTTGTTCGCCGGAGAAGTCCGTTTGGTGCAAACCTCTTCTCGCTTCCGCCGTTGTATCCTGGGAGGTAAATTGCTCGTCGTTTCCGGCACCCAAGGGGAGGGCAATATTACTTTAAGGAGACCGTCGAACGGTCCTCGGCCTTTGCTTTCCCATCTTGTTTATTTTTCCTCGCTCATAATATTGTTGTGTTGTAATTTTTATTTTCTTTATTCTAAGTTGTCGGTTTTATTTTTCCAGAAAAAAATAAATATTTTGAAGTAATATTTCTAACAACTTGTTCTCTAATTATAGCCGATTTTTCCTTTAGTAATAAAATTAAACATGCTCTTCTAAGCATTCACCAGTGTTTATTTACCAAGCTTCATTTGTATTCTTACAGGTGTCTCTGTCTTTTTCTTCATCACCAGTAAGATTTTGAAGATTGTATATCATTAATTATTTCTTGTGTCATCAAATGCTCTAGAATTGGCTTAATATATTGTCAAATAATACTTCTACCTTTTTTTTTTTTTTTTTATGTTTTTCAATAATGCAGTAGCATCTGTTATTAAATTCATATTCGGAACTCCATTTGTGGTCGCGTTTCTTGTCTACAAATGGCGTCGGAGACATCAATCGACGTACAACTCCATCGAAGAGTTCCTCGGAAGCCACAACAACCTCGTGCCCATAAGATACTCCTACTCCGATATCAAGAAGATGACTCAGAATTTCAAGACCAAACTCGGCCAAGGAGGCTATGGCTCTGTATTCAAAGGAAAGCTCCGTAGCAATCGTCTTGTGGCCATCAAGATTCTCAGCAAGTCGGCCAAAACCAATGGACAAGATTTCATTAACGAGGTTGCAACGATCGGAAGGATTCATCATGTCAACGTCGTTCGTCTCATTGGTTACTGCATAGAGGGTTCAAACCACGCCTTAGTCTACGATTTCATGCCTAACGGCTCTCTTGACAGTTACATTTTTCACAAACCCGGAAATCATAGCTCTTTGACTTGCACCCAGCTATCTGATATCTCGCTCGGAGTGGCTCATGGTATCGAATATCTACACCAAGGATGTTGCATGCAAATCTTGCATTTCAATATAAAACCACATAACATCCTTCTCGACGAGGATTTCACCCCGAAGGTTTCAGATTTTGGGTTGGCGAGATTGTGTCCTTTGGAGGACACCTTTGTTTCTTTGACCGCCGCTAGAGGAACATTAGGGTACATCGCTCCCGAGATTTTTTACAAAAACATCGGTGGAGTGTCTTACAAAGCCGATGTGTACAGCTTCAGTATATTGTTGATGGAAATGGCGAGTCAGAGGAGGAATTTGAATGCTATTAACGAGAATTCGAGCCAAATATACTATCCTTCTTGGGTGTATGAGCAATTGAGCAGAGGAAAGAATGCGGTGCCTGAGGAGGATGATATATCTGAAGAGGATTCAGAGAGGATAAAGAAGATGATTACAGTGGCTTTATGGTGCATACAGCTCAATCCTACCGATCGGCCTTCGATGGGAAGAGTCATAGAAATGCTTGAATCTGAGGATGAAGATCTGCCATTTCCACCGAAGCCTTCTTATTGTCCGCAGCAAGATGATTTTCTAGTTCAAGATTCCGACGGTTCATCATCATTAAACTGAAACCACTTCCGTATAATCATGCATATTAATGTCATGTAATGTTTTTCTTATTATGCTGAATATAAATTAAATCGGTGTTTTGTGTCTCTGTTTTTCATTCTCTTCTTCTCATCTTCCTAATGTTAGTCATTTTTCTGTTATATACTTGTGTAAGTAGTCTTTATTAAGAAACCAGCCAGTAATATTTTAATTTTTTTTACCCAGTTTCTACCATTTTGCAATGCAGCTCTATTTGAATTCATTCTCCCGCCTTCATTGAAAACTCCTAGAAATTAGGAAGCCTCAAATAAGGTGAAATTATTAAAGAGACACTAATAGCTAACTCCACTTATTTGTTCAAAGATTACTTGCTCAAACAAAACTTCTTTTTTTTTTTTTTTTTTTTTTAATTCTGCTTAACTCTAATTCAACAATTCGATTCACAACTAGAAGATATAATATAAGGCCTCGCACAAGGTCTGTGTTTGCACAACCACCCATGAAGAGTCAACTATACACCTAATGGAAAAATTTACTTATTAGATTTGATGATTAGAAAATCACTGGTACCTTACAAATAATTGAAAAAGAAACCAAGTATTTTCGGTTATGGCTTCTAATTCTAAATGCATGATTTGCCTTTTAGGCTTGCTGTCAACAGTAGTTTTGTTGAACCGGCAGCGATGAAAGGGTTGGGTGGCGTGCTCAACAAGGCATCTCCTCCTTGGAGCATATGAACCACCATTTTCATGGAAGGACGGTTTTCCGGGTCCCACTGAATGCACCACAGCACCGCGATCGCAAATCTCTTCGCAATCGCACAAACTTCCTCTTCCCCGATGCCGATGTGAAAATCGTCTCCTTCTAGAAGATTGTATATCATTCATGATAGTAAATCTGAGTCTTGTCGTTGTCGTCGCTGGTCCTCCTTCCTCCTACCATCTCAAGCAACACCATTCCGTAGCTGTAAATGTCCGATTTGTACGAAACATTCCCAAAGTTGCTCTGAACTTTGGAACAAAGCTTCGCGAGACAGAAATCAGAGATTTTCGCCGTGAAAGCGTTGGTCTAGAAGTACATTGTGAGGCTTGATGTCAAAAGTAAAGGATCTGTTGGTGAAGATACTCTACCCCTTTTGCGATTCCCAGAGAAATGTCTTGGACATTTTTCCAGCCGAGAAAACGTTCTGCGTCCGGAGATGTTATGAAATGCTGGAGCTGTTTAGCATTTTCACCACCACGAAAAAGGAATCTGAGATTTTCCTTGAACTGCTCTGTGGTAAGCTTAATATCGGCATATGAATATCTGCTTAGGGTTTTCATCTTTGTAGTCATTCAGAAATCTCTCCATTTTGAGTTGAATCTCTCTACCTTTTCTGACAAAGTTATAAGCCCGAAACGCTCCAAGTAAAACCGCTAAGAATAGCAGCACCGATCGCTGCACCAATAGCCACAAATTTCCTGCGTAGCGCTGTAACATATAAAAGACGACAGTCAATGCATTTTACCTTTTTCTCATAATATTTATAGTTTTTTCTTTTCTTTTCCTTTCCCAAGCACATAAAAAGAAAAACAAATATTTGTAATGAACAATAGGTATGCTCGTAATAAAAAAATAAAAAAAAATAAAAAATCAAAGGCAGAGTATTAGATTAGATTGTGGGAAAGTAGTCTTACCTTCGTATCTATTATGGATATAGCAGTGGGTCTGTACTTGGGTGGAAATATTGTCCTTCAGATAACAAATCTGTCTGTTGGCTTCACAATGACCACAGGTTGGCTTAAGCCAACTCAAACGAAGATTATTATCATCATTATAGGATGATATATAACAGAGAGTACTTTAGGCGTGCTATACACCCTTGTACAATTTAGGGGCAAGCATTAAATATTTGAATCCGATGAGAAGCGGCAAGAATTTGGTAGCCCGGGCCAACAAAACAAGATATAAAACTGGAATCCTCTGATGTTGTGCAACAAGTGAAAACAGTAAAGTTATCTATTTTACGATCTAAAATTTTCATTATATTGTAATATAATACTTTTACCTTTTTAATAATGCAGTAGCACTTTGTATCCTAAAATTCCTATGTGGAACTCCAATTGTGATCGCGCTTGTGGTCTACAAATGGCGCCGGCGACAACAACCTCGTGCCCATAAGATACTCCTACTCCGACATCAAGAAGATGACTCAAAATTTCAAGACCGGACTTGGCCAGGGAGGCTATGGCTCAGTATTCAAAGGAAAGCTCCGCAGCCACCGTCTCGTAGCTGTCAAGATTCTCAGCAAGTCATCCAAAACCAACGGACAAGATTTTATCAACGAAGTTGCCACGATCGGAAGGATTCATCACGTCAATGTCGTACGCCTCATCGGTTATCGCATCGAAGGCTCAAACCACGCTTTAGTCTGCGACTTCATGCCTAACGGCTCTCTAGATAGCTATATTTTCTCTAAACCCGGAAATGAAAGATCTTTGACTCGCACGGAGTTATATAAGATCTCGCTGGGAGTGGCTCGCGGTATCGAATATCTACACCGAGGGTGTTGCATGCAGATCTTGCATTTCGATATCAAACCTCACAACATCCTTCTCGACGAGGATTTCACTCCAAAGGTTTCTGATTTCAGGTTGGCAAGATTGTGCCCTTTGGAGAACAACTTTGTGTCTATGACGGCCGCGAGAGGAACATTAGGGTACATAGCACCCGAACTGTTTTACAAAAACATTGGTGGAGTGTCTTACAAAGCCGATGTATACAGTTTCGGTATGCTGTTGATGGAGATGGCGAGTCGGAGGAAGAATTTGAATGCGAGTGCTGAGAATTCAAGCCAAATTGGAAGATGGATATTGTATAATATCTCTCTTTCTTTTTTCATAAATTGGAAGATGAATTGGTGTTTTGTGTCTCTGTTTTTGTTCTCTTCCTCTCATCTTCTTAATAATATTTAATTTTGTGTGAGATTTGTGTAAGTGGTTTTGAAAAAACCAGCCAGTAAATGATCTGGTCAACAACTGCTCCTCCCGTTTAGAGAGAAATGAAGTCAAGAAGACAAGTATTCAATATTTGAATCCGATGAAACGGCAAAAAATTGGTAGCCCGGCCAGCACAAGATATACAACGGTAATTAAAAACACCATTCTCTGATGTGGTGGAACATTTGAAAAAAACTTGAGCTGTCTACTTTATGATTTACATAATAAAATGGCGAGTTTGAGAATCCGTGGATTTTCAAAACTTGGCTCACTAGACAATTATTGGGGTCGTAAACATCGATCTGTCTAGACTTGTAATTAATTTTGGTTGCAAAGAATTTTACCGACTCTGGAAACATATGATAACCGTATGATCGGCGGACCATTTTCACCGCATCTTGATTCTTTGCATTTGTTTTCACCAAGAACCGTGAACGAACAAGAAGCCATAAAGAAGACAAATCGATTCTACTGCATCTCTAGTCAAGAGATCTTGGAACCATTCAATTGGCACGGAATTTCCGATGATACCGAGAATGCAAGAACCTTCTCGCGGAGCTGGGAATGCTCTGTCCAATGTCCAGACTTTTTTTTTCCCCTGAAAATACATTTTATATAAAAACAATGTGAAAAGTAATAATGGCGATTATGAGGTTAGATAAATAATTAAAGCAGGACATACTTGATGGGATACATTTGCTTGCATTCATTTGAGAAATAAGACTATCAAAAGTCATGGAGCCCTTATTCTCTAACTAGATTGCTGTTAGTGTGACGCTGAATTGTCATCCTAAGAGCCATTATGTCCTCTTCTTCTTCCACCTGATTAAATTGCTCTACAAGCTCCAGGTTGCATCGAGATCTGTGGAAAACAAGAAACTTCGACCGTTGAGACAAAAAGTTCAGAAGAGATCTTTTGGTTCATGTCGAGGTATAGATTGTCAATTCCGTTTCCGTGTTGCCCATCACTTGAATTGACGATTCAGAGAGGAAATCGTTCCGAATGAACACCGGTGTTCCCGTTCTCCAGAGGCTGATAATATTTTCTCAGGCCGCCGAGGAAACAAAAAAAAAAAAAGACAAGTTTTCCAGTATATATTAGTTGACTAAAATCTGAAAAAATAAGAAACGACAACTCAACGAAAAATAAATATAAAAGCAAACGACAATTTAAAACAACATTTAATGCAAAAAACGACAAACGACAAGTTACAAACGACATCAAAATCAAAGGAAAAACGATATTACGATAAACATCAAAGGAAAAGAAAAACGACATCGAAGGCAAACGACAAATGGAAATCGCATAAGCGACAAACGACAAGACAAAAAACGACGACGACAAAAAATAACTTCAACAGCAAAGAAAAACGACATCATATATAAACGACATCAAAGGAAAACGATTAAAGTGAAACGACATCATTGGCAAACAACAAAATAAAAAACGACAGTAAGGACAAACGACAAGATAAAAAAACAACACCAATGACAAACGACCTTAAAAACTTTTGAGAAGAAGAAAAAACTAATCAACGTTCGTAAAAAAAAAAAAAAAAAAAAAAATCAACGTTTAGATATTTATGATTTGATATTTTTAGTTGAATACATTAGGTTTTAATTAAAATAAAATATTAACAGCTATTATACGTTCCGAAGTTGTTCGTCTTCTTCATGTGGAAGCATTGTCAGCATAACCTATCTTCTGCGACTCAAAAGCAACCAAAAACATCATAGCGATCCAATGTACGAGCTTTCTTGCGAGAATATTGACCTATATTGTTTTACTCTGGTACCATTAGATTTAATGTCGAGGCAATAAATTACAATAATTACACGATCAAAATTTTTTATCGGTTACTTGAGCATCTGGCAGGACTATCGGCATTTGAAATCTCTCTCAACGACAAGTACTGTGATGGTATAAAACGCAAAAAAAAAATAAAAAAATAAAAAATATAAAAAAAAAAAAAAAAAAGTGAATTCCTATGGTTATACAGATCCTTATTGCAACAACCATCATTAATTCAATCCCATCATCCTTATGGTTTCTATGCCCAGTGGAAACATCATAGTTCTAAGGGAAAATAACACATTTATACCATGTGTTTTAGTCAAATGTCGAGTTTAACCCTCGGTTTTCAAAAATATCGAGTTCATACCCTCTGTTTAACTAAAATGACGAAATTATACCCCATGTTTAACTAAAATGATGAAATTATACCCTGAAATAGACAACAGTGTCACGAATATTTTTTTTATTGACTTTTCATTGACGTTGACTATAATATGTATATATAAACACCAATTATCTTTATTCATTCGCGCCATATATGTAATTTATTTAAAAACTAAAAAATAAACAACAGTCTCTTAATCGTGAAGAACACAGAAAGAGGCAAATGGGTAAACATCGATAGTTGATAGTCATCAAAATCGCATATTCGAACAGAGAATCTAGAATTTAGAGTTACAATTCGAACACAGAATGAAGTCATTTATTAGGAGGTATGAGTTTTATTATTTAATTTTAATTTAAGGCTATTTTTATTTCAAAATTGAGAATTTGGAAGTTAGGGCACTAATTTAGATTTGATTTGGTGTTTCTTATATAAGAGTTAATATCAATGAAAGGGAGATTTGTGACGCTGTTATTCATTTCAGGGTATAATTTCGTCATTTTAGTTAAACGGAGGGTATGAACTCGACATTTTTGAAAACCGAGGGTTAAACTCGATATTTCACTAAAACACAGGGTATAAATGTGATATTTTCCCTAGTTCTAAAGGCAACAAAAGGTTTGTGCTCGTTAACCTTTTGATGAACGCTTTAATCCATGGTATTTAGAAGAAAAAAAAATTTGTAGTTTGTGCTCGTTAACCTTTGGTTTCAATGAACGAGTGGTTATTCAGGTTGGTTTTTCTAAACGATTCAGATCGATATAAATAACATAACAGTAATGTTGACTTTTGAGAAATAGTTCGGACTTTGGAGCCCAAAAACATTTAGGGAAGCTAAAAGGAAATTCTTGGAACTCCAAGCTGAATAACCAAGCTAACTCTGTTTGAGTTAGTCAAGCTGTCCCATTGTTTCACAATATACAAGGATATTAAATTTCACAAAAACTAGATCAAACCATTACAGATCATTTGCACATAAAACAAACTAATTATTCTAATTCGGCTATGGCTTCTAATTCTAAATTCCTTATTCGCCTTTTAGGCTTGTTGTCAACGGTAGTTTTTGTTGAACCGGCGGCGATGAAAGGGTTCGGTGGTGTGCTCAACAAGGCATCTCCTCCTTGAAGCATATGAACCACAGTTTTCATGGAAGGACGGTTTGCCGGGTCCCACTGAATGCACCACAGCCCCACGATCGCCAATCTCTTAGGCTCTGTTTGGAACCCGGAAAATAGGAGGGAAAGGAAAATGGAAATCCATCCTATTTTACTTAGGTTGTTTGGATTGAGAAAAATATGGTAGAAAAAAAATATGATGGAAAATACGAGGGAAAGTATATAACTAAAATGATGATTTCATTTTCCTTCGAAAATCAAATGGAAAATGAGAATCTCTCCACATTTGTTTATGATGGGATCACATTTGTCTACGGTAAAAATGTAAAACTTTTTAAAAATGGGCAAAAAATATAAATAAAAAAATTTAAGGGGGCTAATTAAAAAATCATGGTAAAAATGAAAATTAAAAAAAATGGGTCAAAAGTGTAAATTTTTTAGGGTAAAAATGTAAAACTTTTTAAAAATGGGCAAAAAATGTAAATAAAAAAATTTAGGGGGACTAATTAAAAAAATCATGGTAAAAATGAAATTTTTTTAAAAAATGGTCAAAAGTATAAATTTTTTAGGGTAAAAATGTAAATTTTTTTAAAAATTGAGAAAAAATGTAAATAAAAAAATTTAGGGGGCTATAATTAAAAAAATTCATTGTAAAAATGAAATTTTAAAAAAAAATGAGTCAAAAGTGTAAATATTTTAGGGTAAAAAAAATGTAAATTTTTAAAAAATGGCCAAAAAATGTAAATAAGAAAAGTTTGAGGGGAGGGGACTAGAACCCACCCTGAACTTAAGTTAGCTTCGTCTCTAGTCTCATCGTTACTTTCCCGTCAATTTTCTCTCATATTTTCTATGACTTTCAAACACAATTAGAATTTCGACTTTTCCTATTATTTTCCCTGACATTTTCATTTTCTCTATTATTTTCACTTTCTCTCTTATTTTCTGGGTTCCAAACGGAGCCTTAGCGATCGCACAATCTTCTTCTTCCCCGATTCCGATATGAAAAGCGTCTCCTTCTTCTAGAAGATTGTAGATCCATTCCGGATAGTAAATCTGGGTCTTGTCGTTCTCGTCGCTGGTCCTTTTTCCTCCGACCATCTCGAGCAACACCATTCTGAAACTGTAAACGTCCGATTTGTACGAAACGTTCCCAAAGTTTCTCGAGAAAACCTCGGGAGCGATGTAGCCCATCGTCCCTCGAGCCGTGCTCATCGACACCAGACTCTGATCCTTGGAGCAAAGCTTTGCGAGACCGAAATCGGAGATTTTTGGAGTGAAGTTTTGGTCGAGAAGTACATTGTGAGGCTTGATGTCGAAGTGAAGGATTCGTTGGTCGCAACCTTGGTGGAGATACTCGACACCTTTTGCGATTCTCAATGAAATGTCTTGGAGTTTTCTCCAGCCGAGAAAGCGTTCGGCGTCCGGAGAAGATATGAAGTGTTGGAGCGAGCCGTTGGGCAAGAACTCGTACACGAGAGCTCTTCTAGATCCATCGGCACGATATCCGACCAAGCGAACCACGTTGACATGGTGGATTTGACCGATCGTATAAGAAATATTGATGTATGATGTATTTTTTTTCTTCTATTCCGAAGATTGATTTTTTTTTTCTTCTGTTTTTGTTCTCTTCCTCTCATCTTCTTAATAATATTTAATTTTGTGTGAGATTTGTGTAAGTGGTTTTTAAAAAACCAGCCAGTAAATGATCTGGTCAGCAACTGCTCCTCCCGTTTAGAGAGAAATGAAGTCAAGTATTCAATATTTGAATCCGATGAAACGGCAAAAATTTGGTAGCCCGGCCAGCACAAGATATACTACGGTAATTAAAAACACCATTCTCTGATTTTGTGGAACATTTGAAAACACTTGAGCTGTCTACTTTATGATTTACATAATAAAATGGCGAGTTTGAGAATCCGTGGATTTTCAAAAGTTGGCTCACTAGACAATTATTGGGGTCGTAAACATCGATCTGTCTAGACTTGTAATTAATTTTGGTTACAAAGAATTTTACCGACTCTGGAAACAATACCATAACCGTATGATTCCCGTTGCAAGACAGCTCGAACAAGAACCGTGAGTCCGAAGGAGAATCGGATCGGCGGACCATTTTCACAGCATCTTGATTCTTTGCATTTGTTTTCACCAAGAACCGTGAACGAACAAGAAGCCATAAAGAAGACAAACCGATTCCACTGCATCGACAAGAGATCTTGGAACCATTCAATTGGCACGGAATTTTCGATGATACCAAGAATGCAAGAAGCTTCTCGCGGAGCTGGAAATGCTCTGTCCAATGCTCATCACTTGCATTGACGATTCAGAGAGGAAATCATTCCGAAAGAACGCCGTATTCCCATTCTCCGGCGGCTGAGTTCGCCTAGCCACTCAAGGTTTTGCTTAGGGTTTTGATAATATTTTCGCAGGCCGCCGACGAAAATAAAAATGAAAGAGAAAAAAAAAAAAAGAAGTATAGCGTAAGTTTTCCAGTATATATAAGTTGACTAAAATCTAAAAAAGTAAATATAATAATTAAGAAACGACAACTCAACAAAAACCAAAAATAAACACACACATCAGAAGCAAACGACAAACGACAATTCAAAACGACATCAAATGCTAAGAAAAAACGACAAACGAAAAGCTTCAAAACGACATCAACAGCATAGAATAACGATATCAAGATAAACAAATGAGAAAATAAAAACGACATCAAAGGCAAACGACAAATGAAAATCGAATGAACGACAAACGACAAGTTAAAAACGACGACGACAATAAAACGAAATCAACAGCAAAGAAAAACGACATCAAAGGCAAACGACAAATGAAAATCGAATGAATGACAAACGACAAGATAAAAACGACGACGACAATAAAACGAAATCAACAGCAAAGAAAAACGACATTATAGATAAACGACATCAAAGGAAAACGATTAAAGTAAAACGACATCAATGGCAAACAACAAATTAAAAACGACAGTAACGACAAACGACAAGATAAATATTATTTGTTCCGATATTCTTTGCAGAGCATCAGAGAAAATTGTAAGCACAAGTCAATGGAGTAATATATACTTTACATAGACCTATAAGCTTGAGGCCTTGTTATAATTTGACCAAGTCAATGGGGTAAGCTTGGTCCCTCTTGTTTTGTCTTGTACTTATTCACCGACTTATTTTTCGAAGTGCATATTTTCTTCCAGATTTTATTTTAAGTTGTAGGAGGGTTCTCAAGATATCGTTAGTGATTGGTTGACTTATCTTATGTCATTTAGAATAAGAGGTGGGAGACTCGCTATAGAGTAGAGATCATGATTCAAGCTAGAGTTTTGTTCAAGTCTTCGCTATGTCATGTTATGTATGTGGTCGGAATCAACGTTCGTAAAAAAAAAATAATAATAAAATAAAAATAAAAATAAAACTAAAAAATAAAATAAAATCAACGTTTGGATATTTATGATTTGATATTTTTAGTTGAATACATTAGATTTTAATTAAAATAAAATATTAACAGCTATTATACCTTCCGAAGTTGTTCGTCTTCTTCATGTGGAAGCATTGTCAGCACTCATCTTCTGCGACTCAAAAGCAACCAAAAACATTATAGCGATCCAATGTACGAGCTTTCTTGCGAGAATATTGACCTATATTGTTTTACTCTGGTACCATTAGATTCAATGTCGAGGCAATAAATTACAATAATTACACGATAAAAATTGTTTATTGGTTACTTCAGCATCTGGCAGGACTATCGGCATTTGAAATCTCTCTCAACGACAAGTACTGTGATGGTATAAACGCAAAAAAAAAAAAAAAAAAAAAAAAAAAAAAAAAAGGAGGGAATTCCTATGCAACAACCATCATTCAATCCCATCATCCTTATGGTTTCGATGCCCAGTGGAAACATCATAGTTCTAAAGGCAACAAAAGGTTTGTGCTCGTTAACCTTTTGATGAACGCTTTAATCCATGGTATTTAGAAGAAAAAAAATTTGTAACCCTTTGGTTTGTGCTCGTTAACCTTTGGTTTCAATGAACGAGTGGTTATTCAGGTTGGTTTTTCTAAACGATTCAGATCGATATAAATAACATAACAGTAATGTTGACTTTTGAGAAATAGTTCGGACTTTGGAGCCCAAAAACATTTAGGGAAGCTAAAAGGAAATTCTTGGAACTCCAAGCTAAATAACCAAGCTAACTCTGTTTGAGTTAGTCAAGCTGTCCCATTGTTTCACAATATACAAGGATATTAAATTTCACAAAAACTAGATCAAACCATTACAGATCATTTGCACATAAAACAAACTAATTATTATAATTCGGCTATGGCTTCTAATTCTAAATTCCTGATTCGCCTTTTAGGCTTGTTGTCAACGGTAGTTTTTGTTGAACCGGCGGCAATGAAAGGGTTCGGTGGTGTGCTCAACAAGGCATCTCCTCCTTGAAGCATATGAACCACAGTTTTCATGGAAGGACGGTTTGCCGGGTCCCACTGAATGCACCACAGCCCCACGATCGCCAATCTCTTAGCGATCGCACAATCTTCTACTTCCCCGATTCCAATACGAAAATCGTCTCCTTCTTCTAGAAGATTGTAGATCCATTCCGGATAGTAAATCTGGGTCTTGTCGTTCTCGTCGCTGGTCCTCCTTCCTCCGACCATCTCGAGCAACACCATTCCAAAACTGTAAACATCAGATTTGTACGAAACGTTCCCAAAGTTTCTCGAGAAAACCTCGGGAGCGATGTAGCCCATCGTCCCTCTAGCCGTGCTCATCGACACCAGACTCTGATCCTTGGAGCAAAGCTTTGCGAGACCGAAATCGGAGATTTTTGGAGTGAAGTTTTGGTCGAGAAGTACATTGTGAGGCTTGATGTCGAAGTGAAGGATCCGTTGGTCGCAACCTTGGTGGAGATACTCGACCCCTTTTGCGATTCCAAGAGAAATTTCTTGAAGTTTTTTCCAGCCGAGAAAGCGTTCGGCGTCCGGAGAAGATATGAAGTGTTGGAGCGAGCCGTTGGGCAAGAACTCGTACACGAGAGCTCTTCTAGATCCATCGGCACAATATCCGACCAAGCGAACCACGTTGACATGGTGGATTTGACCGATCGTACCCACTTCGTTTATGAGCTCTTCACCGTCGCCTTTAGAGGTGTTTAGCACTTTCACGGCCACGAAAAAGGAATCCGAGAGATTTCTTTTAAACACCGTTCCATATGCTCCTTCGCCGAGCTTTTCCTTGAACTGCTCTGTGATCAGCTTAATATCATTGTATGAATATCTGCTGGGCTTTTGAGCTTCGTAGTCATTCAGAAATCTCTCCATTTTGCGTTGAATCTCTCTTGCATTTCTGTCAAGAGTTATAAACCCGAAATGCTACAACTAGCACTGCTAAGAGAGTAGCAACGCCGATTGCTGCACCGATAGCCATAAATTTCCTACGCCGTGCTGAAATACATATAAAAACAGCAGTCAAATCATTTTACCTATTCTCATAATATTTAGAGGTTTTTCTCTTTTCTTTTTCCTAGCACATAAAAGAAAAATAAAATAAATAATTATAGATATCTTTGTAAAAATAAAAAAAACACAATCGGTATGCTTGCTATAAAATAAAATATAAATTCAAAAGCACGAGTATTAGATTAAAATGTGGGAAATTAGTCTTACCTTCGTTTGGATTTGGGATGTAACATCGTACTGGGGTGGAATTTTCCTTCAGAAAACAAATCTTTCTGTGGGCTTCACAACGACCACAGGTCGGTTCAAGCCAACTCAAACGAAGATTATTTTTGTCATTATATAATGATATAGAATAGTCGTCAGTCGCAGGCATAGGGGTGTAATACATCCTAGTACAATTTAGGGGCAACGAGTTAATCACATGGTCGGATGAAAGGGCTAGAATTTGGTACCCCTGGCCAGAAAGACAAGATTTAGAATAATCTGACGTTGTTGAACAATTGAAGAAACTAATCTCATATGTCTCATAATAAAATGGCGAGTTTGAAAATCCGGGGATTTTCAGAAGTTGGCCCACAAGACAATTATCGGGGTCGTAAACGTCGATCTCTCTAGCCTTGTAATTAAGTTTTTTAACGAAAAATTTTACCGACTCTGAAAACTCGATAACCGTATGACTCCCGTTGCAAGACAGCTCGAATCCCGGGAATCCGCATAGATCATGGCTCCCCTTGAGTCCGAAGGGGAATCGGATCGACGGACCATTTTTACCACATCTTGATTCTTTGCACTTGTTTTCACCGGCTCCAACTTCGGCGATGAACAGCACGAAGAAAGCCAAGAGCTTGTACGACCAACACATGATTACTGGTTTTGTGTCAAAGACAACCAGAGTTGAGACACCAAATTCCCAAAAATTATAAATAATAATCCAACTGATAGGAATTTTCAATTTAAAGAGTGGTCGGATATTTACTGAAAATCACACAGTGAGACGACTTTGAATATTAAAACTAAAAGTCATTACAACTCAAATAATGTGCAAAAAAATCTAAGAATCGTTAAGATACCGGGACCACAACATCTCCAATGCATTATTTTTCCAAAATCATTTCCCATTATGAATCCATACGTTCTGTTTAAATTTCCTTTTGTACTGCAATTTGACCAAGTCAATGGACGTTAATTTTTCTTAATAGGAGAATGATAATTGACGTTGATTCCTCTTAATACATAATAGTCAAGTTCTTAATCAGGGACAGTACAAAAATGACAAAATTATTGAGCTTAGGGATGGAATGATCTAACTCGTACACACTCAAATTACGTTTTTTTGTAGATTTATTTTTAGTAACATTACATTGATGTGTTAGGATTCTACAACGCAAATCCGACCTAAAATCAGAAAACGAAATCGTAAAGAACAAAATTAACACACACAGAATATCGGGAGAAAATGTGTTTACAATTCGCTTGCGCTCTACAAAGAACATCGGCGCATACGGTATTTATAGGAAACACATTAGGGCTTCAGTCGTCACCTCAGCAGCTCCATACCTCTACCAATCTCCCACTTGGAGACTATCTCATCACATATCTCCATCTGCAGCAGCGACTCCGATCTTCAAGCAAGGAGTCCAACTGAAGTCGAGCAAAACTTCAGTTTGTCATATGGCACTAACTTCGTCAACATGTCAGCTGAATTCTGATTTCCTGTGATCTTCTCAAGCACTAGCACTCCATCTTCTAATGCCGATCTGATGAAGTGGTATCGCAACTGTATATGCTTCGTCTGAGCGTGATGCACTGGATTCTTTGTCAACTGAATGACACTCTAGCTATCACCGTAACATGATGATCATTAAATTATGGTCGTAAGGTCTTCAGTCGTCACCTCAGCGCTGATTAGGCTCCACATCTCTAACATGATGATAGTTAAATCTAGTTATGATTTAGTTTTTTTAATATGTTATTGTTGTTAGTTTAATTTTTTTATGTGAACTTGAAATTGTTAGATAGATTCAATATATTGTTATAGCAGGGAAAAAAAAAAAAAAAGAAATAAACCCCGTCAAATTTTGCTTAAACTAATGTGTTATGTTTTACTCGAAATATGTAAATTTTGGATATCATCTATGGCATGTAGCCATTTTGTTTAAAATTACAAGTCTTCAATAATCATTTGTTAAAACTTAATCAATTTGCAGCTTTATTCCTTGAAGCTTCGATATAATCCCTAAATTTACAAGGGTAATTCTTAAGGGAAAACAAATGAATGGCAGAGAAAATGAGAGAGATGAAAGTGATTGACGTTAGGATTTGAGCCTTAAATCAGATCTAATCGAAAACAATTAAATCGCAAAAATAAAACATACAAACACACAGATTTAAGAATCTCAAGTGATAACTACGTCCTTGTGATAACTTGTTAATTTTTACTTTCTGAGAAATTTCCTTGTTATTTATATGTGCTGCATTTTGACCAAGTCAAATGGAGTTAGCTAGGTCGATCTCCCCTTTAGTTTCCTGGTCTTTTGGCAGCAAATAAATACTTTCAAATCTTATGGGGATATTGATATACATACTCTGCGTCTCAGAATAGTCTCAGAGTATGTCGTTTATATCTTTTATGTGTTTAGTCTGTATACGCAAAAGATATTGTTGAAATCGAGCTCGTCAGTTCGCCCTCCCGCGTCAGTTCGCCCTCCCGCGTCAGCTCGTCCTTTCTACTGTCTAGCGTGCTTTCCTCCTGACAAGCATGCATCGGGAGTCCTCACTCCTTGGAACTCATTCCACATGGAAAATTGTCGCATTTATTTCTCATGTTATTTCCTATGACTTGTTCTCTGTGTATATTTATTATTCTCTATTTCCTAAAAGTAGTTATTACATGTATTTATTACACTCTCTCTTGTATCCACCATATGTATAAATAGGTGATACAAAATTCACATTAATAAGAAGAAATATTCAAAGTCTCGGAACACTCTCTCTCTTCTCCGATTCTCTCTTTCTTCATCTTCTCTCCGGATTCGACTCTCTCTCTCTCTCAACTTCAACATGGTATCAGAGCAGAGAAAATCAATCACCATGAACACCACCACGCCCACTCAGTCTCAATCTGAATCCTTCTCCCAACATATCACGAGCCACAAACTCAATGGCCACAACTTCCTACAGTGGTCTCAATCCGTGCTCATGTTCATATCGGGACATGGTAAAGATGACTACCTCACAGGCGTGGCTACATCTCCAAAGACCGAGGATCCAGAATTTAAGAGTTGGAAGGCAGACAACAACATGGTAATGTCCTGGCTCATAAACTCTATGCATCCCGAAATCGGGGAAACCTTCCTCCTTTACCGAACGGCAGCAGAAATCTGGCAAGCAGCTAGAGAAATCTTCTCCAACTCAGAAGATATGTCCAAGCTGTTTGAAACTGAGAACACTCTCCACGACCTACGTCAAGGAGAGATGTCTGTTACTCAGTTCTTCAGCTCGCTCACACATCTATGGCAGAAGATCGACCTCTACGAACAGCACCAGTGGACCAGCTCCGAAGACTCAAAAATCTACCGCATGATAGTGGAGACCAAACGTGTGTTTAAACTACTATCCGGTCTCAACCAAGACCTTGATGAGGTCAGAGGTCGGATACTTAGTACAAAACCACTACCATCTCTCCGTGAAGCCTTCTCCGCGGTCAGACACGAGGAAAGCAGGAGGAAACTCATGATGGGAGCTATCCAATCGAGCTCAATTCCGGGCTCATCCTCAGACTCGTCCGCCCTCGCCACGCATGGAGACGAAGTACTTGCAGCCCGCGTCTCAACAGAGAGACCTCGCAAACCTCGCCCCTACTGCGATCATTGCAGACGACCTGGACACCTACGAGAAACCTGCTGGAAGCTGCATGGGAAACCACCGAGCTCGAAGTCAACCCGAGACACTAAGGATCCGAACTCAGTCGGAAACTTAGTATCCACTTCGTCCGCTGCCTCGACCTCGACCTCAACCTCAGACTCTCCCTTCAGCAATGACCAGATCGCTATTCTCCAAAAGCTTGTCCAACAAGTCCAACTCAGTGGAGAAACCTCCAGCATTGGTCATCTAGGTAACTCTTCTAGAGCCCTCCATGTAAGGTCAGAGAATCCCACAGCATGGATTTTCGATTCCGGTGCATCTGATCACATGACTGGTAATCGAAGTCTATTCACAACTTACTCCGCTTGTAATAAAATCATATCAGTCACCATCGCCAACGGAGCCAAGACTCAAGTCACTGGTATTGGCACCGTGGTCTTGACGAAATCCATGAGGCTAGACTCGGTGTTCTTTGTGCCTCAACTACAGTGCAATCTCTTATCTGTGCATAAGTTCAACCAAGACTCTAAGTGCCAAACTATTTTTGATGAACGTTCATGTGTGTTTCAGGAACAGGTCACGGGGAGACAGATTGGTAATGCCGAGCTGAGTACCGGACTCTATGTCATCAAGCCAAATCAGTCCGCCATGTGTCAGCTCGCCCAACATTCACCCCATTACAAAGAGATCATGCTCAATCACCTTAGACTAGGACATCCAAATTTCATGTATCTCAAAAGAATGTTTCCTTCTTTGTTTATCAATAAAAATATCAATTATATTCAGTGTGACATGTGTGATTTCGCCAAACATTCTCGAAGCTCGTATCACCCCACCTCGTACAAATCATCTCGACCTTTTGCCACGATTCACAGTGATATATGGGGGCCCTCAAAAGTTCCCAATATCACTGGAGTTCGATGGTTCCTTCTCTTTGTTGACGACCACACTAGACTTAGTTGGATATACATTATGAAACAAAAATCTGAAACATCCAATCTATTCAAAACCTTTCACAAAATGGTCCAAACACAGTTCGACACATCCATTCAAATTGTCCACACTGACAACGCTCGAGATTACTTTAATTCTGAACTCGACGATTTCTTCAAAACACATGGCATAATTCACTCCAGCTCGTGCGTTCATACTCCGCAACAAAATGGGGTAGCCGAGCTGAAAAATCGACACATTCTCGAGGTCGCCTGAGCCATCATGTTCTCCTCAAACGTCCCATCTCATTTTTGGGGAGAAGCAGTCCTCACAGCCACCTACCTCATAAACAGAATGCCATCTCGTGTCCTTGGCTATAAAATCTCATCACAAGTCCTTCTAGAGTCATACCCTCACTCACGACTCATCTCAACTCTACCTGCGAAAGTATTCGGCTGTTCAGTCTTCACCCATTCTTATGACCAAGGTAAACTTGAACCAAAATCTCTCAAGTGCATCTTCCTTGGCTATTCAGCAACTCAGAAAGGCTACAAATGCTATAAACCTCGATCCCGTAAATTCATAGTCTCCATGGATGTATCATTTCATGAGTTAAGTCCTTACTTCGCCAATTCAGCTCGTCAGGGGGAGAATGATGGAGATGACTCCCCAAATTGGCTCATCATGAACCCAGAATTCACATCGCCTCTTAGTCCATCTAGTTCACTCCAAAATCCGACATCACCAGTTCAAGAAATTCCCAGCTCGCCCCACAGTCCGACCTCACCTGTGCAAGAAATTCTCAGCTCGCCCAGTCCGACTCTGATCCCCAGTTCGCAAGCCTCTGAACCCTCTCCATGCGAACTGAACATCACCCAGAGTCCGGTACAAACTCGCAACCAAGATGTCTCTCCGAACCTGAGCCACGACACTATTGAACAAGGTAACATCGAATCTCCAGACTTACCCATTGCAGTGAGAAAACCTGCTCGGTCGTGTGGTCAATACAGGATGGAGGATTACGTGTACTATGGGAAATTATCTACGGGCTACCAAGCCTATGTGGCGAAGTTAGATGAAGGAAAAGTGCCGAACTCCATCGAGGAAGCCCTTCAAAGTCCCGAGTGGCGAGACGCAAGTCATGCTGAGATCCAAGCCCTCGAAAAGAATGATACGTGGGATATCGTCGAGCTACCACCAGGCAAGCGAACTGTTGGATGTAGATGGCTCTTCACCATCAAACATAATCCAGACGGCACAGTTGAGAGATACAAAGCTCGTCTTGTCACAAAAGGGTACACTCAGGCTTATGACATCGACTACCAAGAGACGTTTGCTCCAGTCGCGAAGTTCAATACCATCATAATCCTCTTTTCATTAGCAGCCAACTTAGATTGGCCTCTCAGTCAGCTCGACGTCAAGAATGCCTTTTTAAATGGCAAACTGGAAGAGGAAGTCTACATGCAACTCCCACCAGGATTCGACAATGATCAAGGGACCAACAAAGTCTGCAAACTCAAGAAGTCTCTATACGGTCTAAAACAATCCCCACGAGCATGGTTTGGTAAATTCACCAATGTACTCAAGCGTTGCAACTATGAACAAAGTCAAGCCGATCCAACACTCTTCTCAAAGATCTCAACACAAGGCAAGCACACCATCCTGAGTGTGTATGTGGACGACATAGTCATAACCGGATACGACCTAGAAGAGATCAGGAGACTGAAGCAAACTTTGTCATCTGAGTTCGAAGTCAAGGACCTCGGCAGCCTACGATACTTCCTCGGCATGGAGGTAGCTCGATCAGAAAAGGGCATCTCTGTTTCACAGCGCAAGTACACGTTGGACCTCCTAAAAGAAACTGGCATGCTTGGCTGTAAACCAGTTGACACTCCGATGGATGCCAATGTGAAACTTCTAGCTCGCACCACCGAGGCCGCCACCGACAAAGAAAGATTTCAGCAGCTCGTAGGAAAACTCATCTACTTAACTCACACGAGACCAGATATTGGATTCGCAGTGAGTATGGTAAGTCGATTCATGAGTAATCCCTCGGAAACTCACATGGACGCAGTCATGAGGATTCTCCAATACCTCAAAGCTACCCCAGGGATTGGTCTCTCCTTCAAGAAAAGACGAAGTCGAGGTGTCGAAGTGTTCACAGATACGGACTGGGCCGGATATGTTCCAGACAGACGATCAACATCAGGCATGTGCACATACGTCTGGGGAAATCTTGTTACCTGGCGAAGCAAGAAGCAGTCCGTGGTCTCAAGAAGTAGTGCTGAAGCCGAGCTCAGGTCTTTAGCAAGCGGAGTATGTGAAGGCATCTGGCTGAAGAGAGTTCTCGACGACCTCAAGATCATCATCGAAGGTCCAATCAAGCTCTTTTGCGATAATCAAGCTGCTCTCAGCATAGCCAAAAATCCAGTCCATCATGACAGAACAAAACATATCGAGATCGACCGATACTTCATCAGTGAAAAGATTGAAGAAAAAATAATCGATATGGAATACGTTCCATCAGGTCATCAGCTCGCCGACATTCTCACCAAAGCCCTTCCTCGAGCAACCTTCTCCGAGCTATGTAGCAAGCTCGACCTCCTCAACATATACAGCCAAGCTTGAGGGGGAGTGTTGAAATCGAGCTCGTCAGTTCGCCCTCCCGCGTCAGCTCGTTAGTTCGCCAGTTCGCCCTCCCGCGTCAGCTCGCCAGCTCGTCAGCTCGTCCTTTCTACTGTCTAGCGTGCTTTCCTCCTGACAAGCATGCCTCGGGAGTCCTCACTCCTTGGAACTCATTCCACATGGGAAATTGTCGCATTTATTTCTCATGTTATTTCCTATGACTTGTTCTCTGTGTATATTTATTATTCTCTATTTCCTAGAAGTAGTTATTACATGTATTTATTACACTCTCTCTTGTATCCACCATATGTATAAATAGGTGATACAAAATTCACATTAATAAGAAGAAATATTCAAAGTCTCGGAACACTCTCTCTCTTCTCCGATTCTCTCTTTCTTCATCTTCTCTCCAGATTCGACTCTCTCTCTCTCAACTTCAACAGATATGTCGTTTGTTAGTCTTTAGGTTTTATTCTATTTTAAGTCGTTTTTTCCTTATTTGTGACTAGGCTATATAAAAAGCCGATGTCTTGTACAATTTCGATGGAATGAATGATATTCACTCTGATTTATTCAAGAATAGAGCTTCGTTTTTCCCAATTTGATTTTTTTTTTCATCTATAAATAGAAGAGGAGCTCGTTGAAGAATGACACATCACTTTTCACACACAAAGTATAAGTCTAAAGCTTCACTTATCGTCTCTTTTACTAGATTAGTCTATACTTAGACAAAATCTTGTCTAATTATTTGGAGTTATCGGAACTGCGTTCTCGGTACCAAGTTGTGAGATAGTTGTTGTACTAATTTTACTTGTCAACATTAATAATCGCTCGCTTTCTGGATATATCTATATCACAACGCCTATGGATGTTTTAAAGTGCAAAAAAAAAAAAAAAAAGTGAATTCCTCTCTTTATGCTGAATTCGTTTCTTGTTGCAACAAAGACCGTCATTCCAGCAACTCTTATTTCCAAGTTGATCAGCTGCTCCGATATTTCCTGCGGGGCCTTGGTTCTGGACTGACAATCACACAGTGAGATGACTTTGAATATTCAAAGTCAATAGTTGCAAAATCTCTAACACACATGGTCATGGACCACAACATCTCCGATGCATTATTTTTCCAAAAGGTGTTTAATGCTATTTTTGGACCACAACTTATTAGTTTATACTTCAGTGAAATTTCCATTTGAACTGTAATTTGACCACGTCAATGGAGTTAGCTTGATCGTTACTTTTCTTACTGGGGGGGATTATTTATTTGTATTTATTATTATTGGTTCTTGATACCAAGTATTGAGCTTAATATCTACTGAAAAAATGGGCTCAAGGTCCACATTGAGAAGCAGTTTTAATTTGGGGTTTGGACTTAACTAGTATCTAGGAGAGGGTTTACAAAAATCTATAAAAACAAAAAATTTATGTGGTCAAATTAAGTCCTATCCGAGTCAAAGGAGAGACATAATTTTTTTTTCCTATTCTAACCTCAATAGATATAACTAATTACCTCCAATTAATACTCATACCCACCACATGTTTCTACCAACCAATAAAAGAATCTACCACAATCCTCTTTTGCTCTCTCCTACCTTAAAAGCACTAAAAAAAATTAAAAAAAAAACAAAAAAAAAAAACTTAATAACACGTGCTGATTCTTGTATTAAAGAAATAAGTGTGAATGAATCACACTTATCATATATTAGGGAAGCACTTATCTAAATTGCGAGATGTTATTTATCTCGCTTTTTTTAATATATGAAAATAAACAAAATAAGAGTATTTGGATAAAAAGCTAATGGTTAATAATATGTGTCATGAATTTATAATTAAAATTTTCGCGACAATTTTGGCAATTTGACTATTTGTGCCATTTTTAACGGATGGATTTGAACCGAAAATTTTCAGTCGATTTACCAAGCACTGCCTTGTATATAATCAGTAACTGGAAACCTTTTAGTCGCAATTTATGATAATTATTAATTAGCAAGTAATGGCACAATAAACACGCAAAATAGTTTTTTAATAGAGCTCAAAAGTCAATACATACAGAACCAAAGCGGATTGATAATTGCACAGCTTATTAATTTATAATTTCTGAGATATTTCCTTGTTATTTGTTTGTGAGCTGCAATCTGATACCAAGTCAAATGAAGTTAGATGGGTCGCTCTTGTCTTTTGTTCCTTGACTTTTCAAAGCGAATAATACATTCAGATTTTATCTTTGGTCTCGATATATTTATTTAATTGGCCGAGTTGTTAGTCAGCATATATCTTATTTGGGGAAAAAAAACACAGAAGGAAAGCTTAAGAATGAAAACACTGTTGTGGCTGGTCGTGCTTTTTGGTTTCTTATCCTCGCTCGCGACAACCTGTGCTCAGTCTTCATTTGAAAGCCCTGCGCCTTTCCATGGCCAACCTTGTCTGCCTTCTTCGTGCGGAAGCATCACCAACATATCTCATCCTTTCCGACTCAAAAGCGACCCCAAACCCTGTGGCGATCCACGCTACGAGCTTTCTTGTGAGAATAACTCAACTGTGCTGTACTTTGGAAGTATTAAACACTATGTGCAGGCAATAAATTACATCAATTATACGATCAGAATTGTGGACGCTAATTATCAGAAAGATAACAATTGTTCCTCGTTCCCTCAATACCCGTCTGAATATTGGAACAGAAACTTCAGCATCTGGCAGCAGATTAATAATCGCTCGTTTTCTTTTTACGATATCACAATGCCTGTGGTGATTTTAAAATGCAAAAAAAGACTGAATTCCTCTCTTTATACTGAATTCGCTTCTTACTGCAACAAAGACCGTCGTTCCAGCAATTCCTACTATTATTTGGTTGATGCCATATCAATGAGAGTGTCGGATATGGAGATGTCTTGCAGTACAGAGCAGAAGGCTCTGATATCATCTGATTGGTTGATCAACAAGAATGCTTCGGATATTCGCAATCAGCTTGCCCTTGGCTTTGAGCTTTCCTGGGTTCCGAGTGACTGCTACATCACAGACTCCAACGGCATTCGACGTGATAATGGTTAGATGTTCTTGTTAAATTGATTCCCATTTCGTTTTGCACTATTCTTACTGACTTTTTAGTTAACGTCGTGTTGTTCATGCCTCTGATATAATGCAGATCTCCCATTGACAATTTTGCAACTTGGTAAGTACGTTTACTTTTTAATGAAATCCCGTTTTTTTTTTCTTCATGAAAACTCAATTTAATATGCTCTACTATGCATTCCTCTTCTTTGATTCACTAAGCTAATACCTTCCCTCCGTCTTTTCTATTTTTACAGCTGCCGATCCCATCGTAACGTATTTCGTCCGTCCACTCATAATTTATGTTCCTTTTACTTATGTTAACGGTAAGAATTTAAGATTGTAGATCATTAATTATTCCTTTTTTGACTTTGCCAGTTTCAATAAAACGTCCCGCAGTTTCTTTTTAAAAATAATAATACTTGTACGTTTGCCAGCCAAATATGCAGTTTATGCACGTCTTCTCATTGACGTTATGGGCACTTTCTTTATGGTAATCGTTATTAAATTCCTATGTGGAGCTCCATTTGTGATCGCGTTTCTGATCTACAAATGGCGTCGACGACATCTCTCGACGTACAGCTCCATCGAAGAGTTCCTTGAAAGACACAACAACCTTATGCCCATAAGATACTCCTACTCCGACATCAAGAAGATGACTCTAAATTTCAAGACCAAACTCGGCCAGGGAGGCTACGGCTCGGTGTTCAAAGGAAAGCTCCGCAGCGACCGTCTCGTGGCCGTCAAGATTCTCAGCAAGTCAGCCAAAACCAACGGACAAGATTTCATCAGCGAAGTTGCTACGATCGGAAGGATTCATCATGTCAATGTCGTAAGGCTTATCGGTTACTGCATCCAGGGCTCAAACCACGCCCTAGTCTACGATTTCATGCCTAATGGCTCTCTTGACAAATTCATTTCCTCTAAACCTGGAAATGAAAGATCTTTGACTCGCACCGAGTTATTTAAGATCTCACTCGGAGTGGCTCGTGGTATCGAATATCTGCACCAAGGGTGTTACATGCAGATTTTGCATTTCGATATCAAGCCTCACAACATCCTTTTGGATGAGGATTTCACTCCCAAGGTTTCCGATTTTGGGTTGGCAAGATTATGCCCTTTGGAGAACAACTTTGTCTCTATGACCGGCGTGAGAGGAACATTAGGGTACATGGCTCCCGAGCTGTTTTACAAAAACATCGGCGGAGTGTCTTACAAAGCCGATGTGTACAGCTTCGGTAGGTTGTTAATAGAGATGGCGAGTCCGAGGAAGAATTCGAATGTGATTGCCGAGAATTCAAGCCAAATATACTATCCTTCTTGGGTGTATGAGCAATTGAGCAGAGGAAAGAACGTGGTGCCTGTGGAGGATGATATATCTGAAGAGGACTCGGAGATGATAAAGAAGATGGTTACAGTGGCTTTGTGGTGCATACAGCTCAATCCTACCGATCGGCCCCAGGAGTGAACTCAACTCGAAGAGAAATGAAGAGTCAGCACGAGGAGTAGCTAGTCGACTTGTGGACTCGGTACTCGACTCGAGGAGAAGTGAAGAGTCGGCACGAGGAGTAGCTAGTCGACTCGTGGACTCGGTACTCGACTCGAGGATTGAACTCAACTCGAGGAGAAATGAAGAGTCAGCACTAGGAGTAGCTAGTCGACTCGTGGACTTGGTACTCGACTCGAGGAGTGAACTCAACTCGAAGAGAAATGAAGAGTCAGCACGAGGAGTAGCTAGTCGACTTGTGGACTCGGTACTCGACTCGAGGAGAAGTGAAGAGTCGGCACGAGGAGTAGCTAGTCGACTCGTGGACTCGGTACTCGACTCGAGGATTGAACTCAACTCGAGGAGAAATGAAGAGTCAGCACTAGGAGTAGCTAGTCGACTCGTGGACTTGGTACTCGACTCGAGGAGTGAACTCAACTCAAGGAGAAGTGAAGAGTCAGCACGAGGAGTAGCTAGTCGACTCGTATACTCGGTACTCGACTCGAGGAGAAGTGAAGAGTCGGCACGAGGAGTAGCTAGTCGACTCGTGCACTCGGTACTCGACTCGAGGAGTGAACTCAACTCGAGGAGAAATGAAGAGTCAGCACGAGGAGTAGCTAGTCGAGTCGTGGACTCGGTACTCGACTCGAGGAGTGAACTCAACTCAAGGAGAAGTGAAGAGTCAGCACGAAGATGGAAAAAAAATATGATGAAAAATGCAAGAGAAAGTGTATAACTAAAATGAGGATTTCATTTTCCTTCGAAAATCAAATGGAAAATGAGAATCTCTCCAAATTTGTCTATGAGGGGATCACATTTGTGTGTCTCGTCCAGGGACCGAGCCAGAAAAGCTCAATATGAGAGTTTATTTGAAAAAAAATATTTAGAGGGGCTAATTAAAAAAAATTCATGGTAAAATGAATTTTTTTTTTAAATGAGTCAAAAGTGTAAATTTTTAGGGTAAAAATGTAAAATTTTTTAAAAAATGGGCAAAAAATGTAAATAAAAAATATTTGAGGGGGGCTAATTAAAAAAATTCATGGTAAAAATGATTTTTTTTTTTTAAATGGGTCAAAAGTGTAAATTTTTTATGGTAAAAAATGTAAAACTTTTTAAAAATCGACAAAAAATGTAAATAAAAACTTTTTAGGGGGGCTAATTAAAAAAATTAATGGTAAAAAGAATTTTTTTTTTTAAATGGGACAAAAATGTAAATTTTTTAGGGTAAAAAATGTAAAACTTTTTAAAAATTGGCAAAAAATGTAGATAAGAAAATTTGGGGGGGGGGGGGGGGGGGGGTTGGAGCCCACCTTGGACCTGAGTTAACTCCATCCTGGTCTCATCGTTACTTTCCCGTCAATTTTCTCTCATATTTTCCATGACTTCCAAATACAATTAAAATTTTGACTTTTTCTATTATTTTCTCTCACATTTTCATTTTTTCTATTATTTTCACTTTCTCTCTTATTTTCCGGATTCCAAACGGAGCCTGAGTATCTACTCGAATCCTGGAAACTACAGCGATCATAGCTCCCCTTAAGTCCGAAGGGGAATCGGATCGGCGGTCCATTTTCACCGCATCTTGATCCTTTGCACCTGTTTTCACCGGCTCCAACTTGAACTATGAATAAGGCGAAGAACTCCGAGAGCTTGTAAGACCACAACATGAGTGTAAGTTAACTAGAACCGAGACACCAAATTTCCTGAAAAATATTATAAAAAGATTTATGAAACTAATCGGATCGGAATTTCCAATTTGATCAGCTGCTCCGATATTTCCTGTGGGGCCTTGGTTCTGGACTGACAATCACACAGTGAGATGACTTTGAATATTCAAAGTAAATAGTTGCAAAATCTCTAACACACATGGACCACAACATCTCCGATGCATTATTTTTCCAAAAGGTGTTTAATGCTATTTTTGGACCACAACTTATTAATTTATACTTTCAGTGAAATTTCCATTTGAACTGTAATTTGACCACGTCAATGGAGTTAGCTTGATCGTTACTTTTCTTACTGGGGGAATTATTTATTATTATTGGTTCTTGATACCAAGTATTGAGCTTAATAACTACTGAAAAAATGGGCTCAAGGTCCATATTGAGTAGCAGTTTTGATTTGGGATTTGGACTTAATTGGGTCTAGGAGTATCTAGGAGAGGATTTACAAAAATTTATAAAAACCAAAAATTTATGTGATCAAAGTTAGTCCTATCCAAGTCAAATGAGAGACATGAAATGGTTTCCTATTCTAATCTCAATAGATATAACTAATTACCTCCAATTAATATACATATTAATCACATGTTTCTACCAACCAGAAAAAAAATCTACCACAATCCTCTTTTGCTATTTCTTACCTGTAAAACACTAAAAACTATCAAATAACTTAATAACACACGTTGATTCTTGACAAGTGTGAATGAATCACACTTATCATATATTAGGGAAGTACTTGTCTAAATTGCGAGATTTTAATTATCTCGCTTTTTGTAATATATGAAAATAAACAAAAATAAGAGTACTTGGATAAAAAGCTAATGGTTAATAATATGTGTCATGAATCTTTAATTAAAATCTTCGCGACAATTTTGGCAATTTGACTATTTGTGCCTTTTTTAACAGATGGATTTGAACCGAAAATTTTCAGTCGATTTACCCGTTGACGCAATTGGAAAGCACTGCCTTGCATATAATTAGTAGCTGGAAACCTTTTAGTCGTTCTCGTTTATGATAATTAGCAAGTAATTTTTGGCACAATAAGCACGCAAAATAGTTTTTTAATAGAGCTCAAAAGTCAATACATACGGAAACAAAGCGGATTGATAATTGCACAGGTTACTAATTTATACTTTCTGAGATATTTCCTTGTTATTTGTTTCAGTCCGGGTCTTTTGTTCCTTGACTTTTCGAAGTGAATAATACATTCAGATTTTATCTTTGGTCTCCATATATTTATTTAATTGGCCGAGTTGTTAGTCAGCAATAATATATATCTTATTTGGGGAAGAAAAAAAACAGAAGGAAAGCTTAAAGAATGAAAACACTGTTGTGGCTGGTCGTGCTTTTTGGTTTCTTATCCTCGCTCGCGACAACCTGTGCTTGGATTTCATTTGAAAGCCGTGCGCCGTTCAATGGCCGACGTTGTCTGCTTTCTTCGTGCGGAAGCATCGCCAACATATCTCATCCTCTCCGACTCAAAAGCGACCCCCAACTCTGTGGCGATCCACGCTACGAGCTTTCCTGTGAGAATAACTCAACTGTGCTGTACTTTGGAAGTATTAAACACTATGTGCAGGCAATAAATTACATCAATTATACGATCAGAATAGTGGACGCTGATTATCAGAAAGATAACTGTTCCTCTTTCCCTCGATACCCGTCTGAATATTGGAACAGGAACTTCAGCATCTGGCAGCAGATTAATAATCGGGGGCTTGTTGGATATATCACAACGCGTGTGGTGATTTTAAAATGCAAAAAAAGAGTGAATTCCTCTCTTTATAAAGAAATCGCTTCTTTTTGCGAATACAGTCATTCTAGTGACTTTTATTATTACTTGGTTGATGCCAAATCAATGAGAGCTTCGGATATGGAGATGTCTTGCAGTACAGAGCAGAAGGCTCTGATATCATCTGATTGGTTGATCAACAAGTACGCTTCGGTTGATATTCGCAATCAGCTTGCCCTTGGCTTTGAGCTTACCTGGGTTCCAGAAGGCTGCTACATCACAGACTCCAACGGCATTCGATGTGATGATTCTGGTAAGATGTTCTTGTTAAATTAATTACCATTTCGTTTTGCACTATTCTCACTGACTTTTTAGTTAACGTCGTGTTGTTCGTGCCTCTGATATAATGCAGATGATCTCCTCATGACAATTTTGGGTCTTGGTAAGTACGTTTCCTTTTTAATGAAATCCCGTGTTTTTTTCTTCATGAAAACTCAATTTAATATGCTCTACTATGCATTCCTCTTCTTTGATTCACTAAGCTAATACCTTTTCTCCGTCTTTTCTATTTTTACAGCTACCTTTGTACTAGATACCGTAATGCTTTTCCTCCCTCCAGTCACTTATGCTCCTTTGACTAATGTCAACGGTAAGAATTTAAGATTGTAGATCATTAATTATTCCTTTTTTGGCTTTGCCAGTTTCAATAAGACGTCCCGCAGTTTCTTTTTAAAAATAATAATACTTGTACGTTTGCCATTTTCCAAAAATGCAGTTTATGCACATCTTTTCATTGACGTTATGGGCACTTTCTTTATGGTAATCGTTATTAAATTCCTATGTGGAGCTCCATTTGTGATCGCGTTTCTGATCTACAAATGGCGTCGACGACATCTCTCGACGTACAGTTCCATCGAAGAGTTCCTTGAAAGACACAACAACCTTGTGCCCATAAGATACTCCTACTCCGACATCAAGAAGATGACTCTAAATTTCAAGACCAAACTCGGCCAGGGAGGCTACGGCTCGGTGTTCAAAGGAAAGCTCCGCAGCGACCGTCTCGTGGCCGTCAAGATTCTCAGCAAGTCAGCCAAAACCAACGGACAAGATTTCATCAGCGAAGTCGCTACGATCGGAAGGATTCATCATGTCAATGTCGTACGGCTTATCGGTTACTGCATCCAGGGCTCAAACCACGCCCTAGTCTACGATTTCATGCCTAATGGCTCTCTTGACAAATTCATTTCCTCTAAACCCGGAAATGAAAGATCTTTGACTCGCACCGAGTTATTTAAGATCTCACTCGGAGTGGCTCGTGGTATCGAATATCTGCACCAAGGGTGTTACATGCAGATTTTGCATTTCGATATCAAGCCTCACAACATCCTTTTGGATGAGGATTTCACTCCCAAGGTTTCCGATTTCGGGTTGGCAAGATTATGCCCTTTGGAGAACAACTTTGTCTCTATGACCGGCGTGAGAGGAACATTAGGGTACATGGCTCCCGAGCTGTTTTACAAAAACATCGGCGGAGTGTCTTACAAAGCCGATGTGTACAGCTTCGGTAGGTTGTTAATAGAGATGGCGAGTCCGAGGAAGAATTCGAATGTGATTGCCGAGAATTCAAGCCAAATATACTATCCTTCTTGGGTGTATGAGCAATTGAGCAGAGGAAAGAACGTGGTGCCTGTGGAGGATGATATATCTGAAGAGGACTCGGAGATGATAAAGAAGATGGTTACAGTGGCTTTGTGGTGCATACAGCTCAATCCTACCGATCGGCCTTCGATGGGAAGAGTCATTGAAATGCTTGAATCTGAGATTGAAGATCTGCCATTTCCGCCGAAGCCTTCTTATTGTCCGCAACAAGAAAATTTTGTAGTACAAGATCCCGACACCTCATCATCAAGTGAAACCACTTCCACATTATCGTAGATATTGATGTCATGTAATGTTTTTCTCCTTTTGCTGAAGATGGATAATGTATATGTATCTCTGCTATTTCCTTACTCCTTAAATTAGAAGATCTATTACTTTTTCATGTCTCTGTTTTCTTCTTCTTCTTTCTACTTCTTATAATTCAACATTAGGTGAGATGTTATAAGAGGTGGGCATTTGGAATTCCTTATTCAAGGGCCCGAAATGTTATGGTCTATAAGTACCGGAATAAACCTACTCCTCCGAACAATTGGCATTATTCTATATATATATATTATATATATATATATATATATATATATATATATATATATATTGATACCAAACAACATAGTTTTATATAAGTGTAAAATTCTTTCAATTACATGTATTTATCTTCCATCTTATTCAATCCACCCATTCAAGTTTTCTTTTCCCCCGCTTTTTTATATATTTTTTCATTTCTCTTTAAAAAAAAAATATCACCACTCCTCTCAAACATCTCCCCTGGAATTTTTATTTTCTATAAAACCAAAACGTTTGGGAGTGTTACAATTCTATTAAAAAAAAAACGTGTATTGTGCTAGGTGTACTAATATTTTACAAAACTTACAAAAAAAAAAAAAAAAAAAAAAAAAAAAAAAAAAAACTATATTGCTTGGAGAAAAAGGCATTCAATATCTCATCAAGCTTGTTCTTGTCCCGACCACGGAGGGGTTTTTCTACAAATGGGACAAGAGGCATTTAATCTGAGCCAACCATCGATGCAATCCGAATGGAAGCAATGTTTACACTCGGGTATGGTTTTTAGTGTTTCCTTGGGCCGATACTCCGACAAACATATTGCGCAAACGTTGTCGTCGGGCTTGGGAAGCCGTCGGCTCTCTCCCAAAACTATCTTTGGATAAGACTCGAGTGTTGGGCCATCGAGGCCCAAAACAAGTGTCGGCGGTTGTGGGGCCACGGATGAGCTAAGGTCCACGGTTGACCTCCGTGGACTAGCGAGCGATTTGACGCGCCCGCAAACAAAACAAAGCATCCCTAAGAAGCACAACACCGTTGGTACTCCGACTCCCATCGCCACCGCATATCGGGCGGATCGAGGGATTCCTGGGCCCACAATGAAAATTCTACACTTTACTTATAATTCTTGTACTAAATAAATAACACTACTCATTATAATAGTATGAGAAAATATTTATTGATGAATTTGTTAAATTTGGAGCATATAAATTTAGAATTTTAAGCCATGAGCAATAGTGAGACTTGATTACGTTAGGATTAGTTATACTGGAAAAAGTCAACCAAAAGAAAAGCCAATGATGAAACGATAAATTTATAACGTACGTTAGTTTTGTTCAACGGTGATACTTTACATCAATAATTATAGATCCTTAGTACTCTGTTGAACGAAAAGAACTAGCTATCTGTTCTTATCTTCTAAAGTGTTTCTGATAATCATATTTGATATAAATTAATCTAAAACAAAACCCTTCTGGTAATCGTTATCCTTTGGAGTAGAGTAAAAAAAATCTCAAATAAAAGCATTGACGTATTGCCCTTATTATTTTGTAATTCGCACTTACGTACTTTAGTTCCAATTATTTAAGAATTTTTGGAGATATACTTGCTCTTAATTAGTCAACTCCATTTTCAATTTTTAAATATGAAGTCGACGTGTATGATGACGCATTGGTGAAAAGCAAGAGCTATATTCACGAGTTTTAAATTATATATACTTGTAAAAACGCAAATTTTATATTAGCATTGGATTTATACAATCATATAATATATGTAATAACTATTATTCGTTAGAGTCAAGTGAGCTATGCATTGCTAACATAACATATGTATACGTTTGACATTTGCACAATCAAGCTTTTGACTCGTGGTTCCTAATATAGTCTAATTGGTAAATTCCCACTACCTCAATAAAAAAATATCGTGGGTTCAATTTTCAATCGCAATAAAGTTATTTAAAAAAATAAACAAAAACTTTTACTCAAAAAAAGAGGGGATAGCATGCATCATTATTTTTTATTTTTATTTTTTATAAATACATACATACAAAACGGAATTATTGTTATTGAATTACAAAGTCTACGTCAGCAGATAGTAAGTCCAATCTTCAAACCCAAACATGATTAAATATTTTTTTTTTTTTTATATCTTAGGGGTGTTGGAAACTGTAATTCCATTGACTAAAATATTATGGAGACTAAAAAATCACTACGACACGCTCCAACTTAACGAAGAAAAATATTAGGCCAAATACAGTTTTCATAATTAATTTTGATCATCAAAATATTTTGGTCTAAAAAATCATACTATTCTAATTTATGAGATTGTTGGGATAGAATTTCACAATCTAGTGTATTTTTAGTTATATTTTCACAAAACTTCTCTTTGTATTCCCTTTTTATTTTACATATATTCTATTTTTTTTTAATAGAAGTTTTATTAGCTTTAAACTACGTCAAAATTATTATATTGTGTACATTACCTCCTCACTCGACATCAGAATCCAAAATATAGCATCCTAATAAATTCAATTTCCGCAAAAAAAATTAAAAATTAAAAAATTAATAAGCTATGAAAGAAACTCAGTACCTCGTCGACTAGGAATGTTAGAGCAAACAATCCTCCTTGTAGAGTTAGCCCTAAACCCACAAGTCCCGCCACGAGCCACGCACTTTCCACACGTGGGAACATCCCATGCGAGCCTCAAGTGATCGCTTAAATCCGACGACGAAACCTCCGTGTAGAACGACCAGTCCACCGGCACCGAAAATCTCCCCAAACCCTCGCACCTCGCAGCCAAAAACCTCGAAACCCTAGGCGATGACGTGGCGAAAACCACGCGCGTTTCGGTGCTCATGCAAGAGATAGGGTTTAGCCTAGACTCGAAGACGAAATCCGGCGAGCACTTGAAGAACGAAAAGCCAAGTTCGAACTCGGAGTGGAAAGGCGAACCGGAGAGGTTTAGCGACGTCATGATCTTCTTGGGAAGGCATTTCTCGGGATCGTTTATCCAAATCTCCTGAGTCGCGTAGTCTATCGCTTTTACGGAGAAATATTGGTCGGAGTTTGGGAGTTTGAGGAGGGTTTGACCGGGTTGACCGCACGATAAGTCAAAGCCGGGGTAGCCGCAGAGCGAGGATTGGCGGTCCTTAACCCGGAAGGGAAATCGGATATCGGGTTCCCCGGGATTGCAAGCAGATTTTGAGCATTTTGATTGGTCTTCTTGTTGTGAGGTTGATAAAAGATACGAGTTTATGAGGACAAGGAAATATATGAGAGGTTTTATCATAGTAGTGAATAGTGTGTTTATAATTATTAGTTTGTGTAAATGAATGTAGATTTGATAGAGGAGCAATGAGTGTGCACGCAAATGAGGTTATATAGGATATTGTGATATAATGTGATGTTTGACTTTTTTTTTTAGGGTCCTGGTCTAAATTTGTTAGGTCATATCAAATGAGAACGTTGTGGTGTGGAAATCTAGTTTTATAAGTGATTAGATTGTGCCGGGTCTTTAGAAAACTCTTATGTGTTGAAAAGGTCACGTCTTTTGCAAAAACTTTTGTATTAATAAAGTAGCTTGATTATCAGAAAGTCAATCCTCATGATCGATCATGTGGTGTACAAGTAATTTGTGCTTGAGTTGATGGTTCAGTGGAAACCTTTAAGGATAACATTAGAATCAACTTTCAAATTGTTGACGTCATGTTTGCCGTAAATTATTTTGGATATTAAACTACAGTTTAAGTGAATTGGTATCAGTCAATAATATCTTAATCTTGTTAATTACTCACTTTTTTGGTGGGCCAAAAATTAGTGAAACCTACCTTTGGTTTTTCAATGATCGGTTGTTAACGCTGTAACTCAAAGGGAATATTCTGATCGAATATCTGGTTGTTGGCTTTGATGTCATATTTCGTAAGTCTTAGTCCAGAGCTTTTTATTTTAATTTGTAAAGGGTTCACAAATTCGGGAAAAATTAATATGAAGACTTGTAGCACCAAGTCCGAAAATCACACAGATCTCAATCGTTGATTCATGCACAAAATATCGAGTGCATAATACTTGTCAATGATCTTTCAAAATCTGTTTTTGGAGTTTGAGGTCTATTCTCTCTTTGTGGGTTTCTTAGACTGGACGGAACATTTCCGTTTGGTTTTTAGCTTCTTGATGTCGTTTTTAGCTCCTTGTCGTTTTTTTTATTGGCCTTCAAGTACTAATTATAATCTCAATTTAAATGTCCAAGCTAAAAGTTGCGGCTCCTAAAAGTTGACCAAAGCAAGAGCACTAATTATCACTCTAAGAATGCCAGGCGTTTTTGTCTACGGATTAAGTTTTGTTTTTGTTTTGGCCTCACCATCGTTCATTATCTTAGAAAAATTAGAGAAGTGTTTTTGCCAAGTATTTTTATAGTAGTGATTGATTTAATACATTCAAAATAAATAATGTTTTTCAAACTTATACAAATATTTGAGTTATTTTTTTTTTATAAATGAAATCATAAATCAGTAAACAAAGTTAAATTAAATGAAGCCAAAATAATAAATAAACTTAAAAAATATGTATATAAAACATCAACAAAAATTATTGTTAACCGCGACGACAACTATCTATCTTGCCGAAGTTAAAAAATCCACTGCCATATTCGATTTCCACATTATCTTTTTGCGATAAAGACACAATACCGGTTACAGGTTTCACAATTTCACAAATAACGACTATTTCAATATTTCCACGAATCCCGTTTAGTTTCCAAAAAAAAATTGGACCATTCTACTAGGTGTAAATGAGACAATTTATAATCAGACGGGAAATTTGGAATTCTACTTATTTGAAATTGTTAAAGGATTGTGTAAATTGTTGGAACTTATTACAAAACTGGCTATGAGCATTCATGTGCTCATGCGTTTACTCTTCCATAGTCGCAATATTTGAAATTTGAAGCCATTAAAACTGATTACATATTGTATGGTTGAATTTGAAGACAAAGCGTGGAAGTATATACAAGCAATGCTTTATAGTAACTCTTATTGGTCCTCACAGAGAAAACAAATTCATGGTCAAAAATGATGTAATCAACGTCATAAGAGCAATATAGAAGTCCAAAGCCTATGTGAAACTCGGTAGGAATATTAATATATTGATGGTTACTACTACTACTAAGACAATTGTTGAACAAAAGAAGAATATTCTTATTCTATCCGTTTTTATTTTTTAATTCCTAATACGAGTGCCTTTGGATGTCTGGAATTGTGGAAGTGTTTGTGTGTAGAGTCAAAAGGGTATGAAATAGAGAGTCTGAACACTGACATTTGAATCTGAAGCCTTTGAAAACAGACTTTCAGTTTTATGTTTAATTATTCAAGAGCAAAATCCAAGCACAACCACTACTATTTATAGAGACTAGTAAAAGGATAACTATACATACACTTCGCGTCTCATGTATTATATTCACTATTTACTAATAATTAAATTTATATGCATCGAATCTCAACTCCAAATCAGTAGTGTTGAGTCTATTTTGTTTCACATGAAGCTTATTGTATATGCTAATATTATGATATTAAAACAAAATCCTTACAGAAAAATAAAAATCACGTACATATTCGTATTGTTGTTTTTTCGCAATTCATACGACCATTCTTCAACGAGAACATTATTTTGGCCTCTTTGGTAGCTACTAGTCACGGTCAAACTCAAAACAAACCGTTGTGGGAGTTTAAGACTCTCTCTAATCACCAAAATTATTCATCTTTCGAATTAACGAAAACATACTTAATAAAGCAAAACTAATTTTTTTATTGAAAGAGTCAAAAATCGTAGCACCGACCGTTTCGTTCCCAATCGCCGTAGCGCGTGGGCTCGGGTCCCCTGGGCCCACCGATCTCGCCGCCATTCCTGTCCACGTCATCGTCCTCCTCCTTCTCTCTCTCCTCATCCTTCTTCTTCTCCGACTCTCTCTCTCCCTCCTCTTTGACTCCCTCTTTCTCCGGCGAATCGGGCTTCTGAGTCGCGGACGAGCACAAGAGTCGACTCGCTGAGTTCGCGGCGGAGCGAATCGGCGACTCCGATCCGGATCGGGATAGCCTTGGCAGGGATTGAATCATACGGCTGAGATTGCCTGCCATTTTTCTTCTTGTTCGATTTCTCTGATGATCGCAGTAAAAGGGAAAAGGCAACAAGAAGAGAACGAAAGAAATGAGAGTGAGAATTTTGGGGGAAGAGAATGAGACACGGCGTCGTATTCAACGGTGAGATTGCCACGTGGTGGTTTTGAAAATTGGGCTACGTGTTTAAGAAGGCCCAATATAATCAGATTAACGGGCCTGGTTGAAAGGCAAATACTAGTATTTGCATTATCTGGTCCCGTAAGTGGAATATTTTAGTTTTCTAGATCAATTTATTAAAATTTCTTTGTTTTATACCGGGTCAACCACTTAGCTTAGCACTATTATTGGTTATTAAATATTTTTACTATGTCTTTTTCAGTTTTTGGTTGCACAAATAAATATATAATTTGTAAATGATTTCGATGAGTTAAATAATTATTTGAAATTGATTAAGTTGTAAAATTGTCGAGGTATGTCTAAAATTAACAAAAATGGATAAAATTAAAAAATTGCAAGCATCCAAATAAATTTATTGTATGCATATCTTAAAAAAAATTATAAACAGTGTTAAAATTTGGTTATTTTTCTAAATATTTATTGCTATGACTATTTTGTATATCAATTAATTTTGTCTAATTTTTTTCAAATAATAAGCTAACGATAAGATGGTCGACATGAGAAATAAATTTTCTATTTATAGAGTGTTGAACAATTCATCGCCTTGAATAAATGGTAAGACTTAATGTCGTCATCAAAAAAAGAGTAATACACTAGCAAATTCCTATTAATCCAATAAGAAAGGTTACACAAACATGTCCAAATATGTTAGATAGTTTGCCAACCGATATTCTATTTTACACAATTGTACATTATTCATAGAATTTGAAGATAAGGGCTTTTATTGGAAAAGAAAAAAGAACTTCATAGAATTTGAAGATAAGGGCTTGAATTGGAAAACATAAAAAAGAACTTCATAGAGTAGTATTTGTAGCCTGTCGGCAGAGAGAGACAGGTTCAAGGCTCAAAAAAACCAACAAAAGATAAGTACAAAACAAGAGAGAGAGAGAGAGAGAGAAGAGAGAGAAAATGGGCGGAGGAAGCCAAGTGCTGAAGAGAATTCCAAGAATTAAATTCCCTCAAAGACACCCAAAATCATCATCACCATCATCAGGTAACTTTCTTTATTACTTTTGTGTATTATGATTAATTTTGAGCTTGAATTGTGGTGAAAATGTAGATATTTTTTTCGAGTTTTTCCTCTTTTTTGTGGTTACTTGTTACAAAGCTGATTATATTGGAAATCTCATATAATAAAAAATAAAGTAATTAGCGTGGAATTGTATTGATTTGATCCGATGACAGGTTTTGTACTTCCCTCTGTTACGATGATTATGCTTGTCAGTTCTTTCTGGGTGTGTCTTGATTGAAAGTTCAAGAATTTAATTGCAGAGTTGTGTGACTCTGGTACAGCGAATTAGATTATTATTATTATAAATATATATATATAGACATATTTATTCTTTTCTTTTAAAAAAGACGAATCTTGATTGCTTTATATGACTTCGTTCTTTCACTTCTTTGGTCTAACTCACTGTCTGTCTGTCTGACTTTTGCTTTCCTCTAAGGACAAGCTTGAGTATATACATATTTTTAAATCTTTTATTAACCCATTTAAACACTAACTTTATATATATAAATAACCCTACAAATATTTATAAAACACCAAAACTCATAAATTGACTAAAAAAAACACATTAAAATAATCTATCTCTATGTTTTTATGTTTAATTATTTAAATGTAATATTTTTTGTAATGTTATTTTTATTTATCTTAATTTCTGTTAAATATTGATAAGTACTAAATTATTTTAATCACTTAATTAAAAAATATCATCATTATAATTATTTATTGAAATATTTATTAATAAAGAGATTGTTTTATTTTAATAATATAATAATGGTGAATAGTATTTTTAGTGTGAAATTTGGTGTTGTGGTGTTGGAGTTGGAAAAAAATTTGGTGCTAAATCAACATAAAAGTTGTATTGAATTAACACCAAATATAGGAAATGGGTTGGAGTTGCCCTAACTTGGTGAGTCAATGAGTGTGATACTTGAAATTATAATAAACAATTGGGTTTCAAGGTTTGTGAAGAAGAAAAGAAAGAAAAAAAAAAAGCAAACTTGTTCAATGATTGAATGTTCAATTTAATTATCAATCAATGTTAAATGTGAGAAATGAAATTGCAGGTCCTCAAGGCGAAGAAGCAACGAAGAAGGAGGTTCATACGACGTCGGGTCGATCGTCGGAAGTTCCTCAGGCGCCGCAGAATATGGGAGAAGGAGGCAAAGCTTCTCTTCAGCCCAAACGAACTCCGGTCACCGATCGAGAAATCGAAGCTGTCATGGTCTGTGTGTGTCTTTCATTTTCATTCTCATCACTCTCAACACTGTTTGATGCAATTAATTATGTGTGATGATATTGATCATGATATTTGTTTTCTAACGTTTTTGCAGTTGGGTGGTTGCTTTGATTAATGGATAGCTCAAGGCTCAATCAGATGTTTTTGTTTTTTTTTTTTTTGCCTCTCTTGTTTAGTTCTGAAAATTAAGAACAGGACTGTTTTCTTTTGGCAATAAAAAGGCCGGTCTAGGTTTTTGTATTTGTTTTTGTACATAATCAAGTGTTTGTTGATGACACTAATAAAGCTACTCTTTTTTTTCTCGTTTTCAAAAGATATCTTGTTCTTATTTTATTTATGGGTAAATGTCTTTCCTTGTTCAAAAGATATCTTGTTCTTATTAGCAAAGGTCCAAAATTAAGACATGAGAAACATTCACAAGTACCACACTTATATACGAATACTGATTTAATTTATTATTTACACTTTGTTTTAGAGCACCGGTATGTGGGGACTTGGGGACACTCCTGTGATTATGGACTTAAATGCCCACTGAATGATTTATTTTTCCTTATGTGGCCCCTCTAAAAACCAAAGAGAAATTTCATTTTTTGGGCTTAATAAGCTATTAAATATCAAGATTAGACCCTAATGTTTAAAAATATCTAAATATGGACTTTTGACCCAAAATCAGACAAAAACACCTTTGATTCTAAAAACCCATATTTTTCTCTCATTTTCAAATCAATTTCATCACAGATCTTTTGATCTTCGAATTGGTTGCGCTAGGATTAGAATTTTCGGTGGTCGAACGACATCGTATGTGTTCAGTTTCGATTTTGAGTGCTTCACATTGTATCTCATCGTACGGCATCGTATCGCAACGTACGACATCGTACAGCATCGTACGACATCGTACATTATAATGTATGATAAAAATCGAAATTGAACACATACGATGTTGTACGATGTCGTACGATGCTGTACGATGTCGTACGATGCTGTACGATGCCATACGATGAGATACAATGTGAAACCCTCAAAATGGAAACTGAACACATACGATATCGTACGATGTCGTACGATGCTGTACGATGCGATACGATGCTGTACGATGAAATTCAATCTGAAACCCTCAAAATCGAAACTGAACACATACCCAAATTCCTTAAAATAAAAAAAAATCGGTGCGTTGCCCCGAACCCCACGAGCTCAGCAGTGAGCTCGACCACCGAAAATTCTAATCCTATCGCAACCAATTCGAAATCAAATGAAAAGAATTGTGATGAAAATGAGAGAAAAATATGGGTTTTTTGAATCAAGGGTGTTTTTGTCCGATTTTGGTCCAAAAGTCCATATTTAGATATTTTTAAACATTAGGGTCTAATCTTGATATTTAATGGCTTATTAAGCCCAATTAATGAAATTTCTCAAACCAAATATGCTAAATGAAAAATACCATCATCATATAGTGGTGGTACAACCCTGTCAATAATTGATCTTATTGGAAATAACTCAACCAAAGCTCAAAACACAGGGTACCTTAGATCACAAGTAACCAATAAAAATAACAAGAACACGCAGTATTTGTCAGAGTTTCAGCAGGCTTATCCCCAGAACTCTTCAAAATGGTTGTTCGATTTGCAGTACTAGATCAATGTGAATTACACACTCGATGTATCCCAAGAAACTAGCTTGCTTCTCACTTTCCTCTACTTTAAAATTATACAACTCGAATTCTCTCTTTAATTTACACAAGTGAATGAATAATAAACTTAACGTTACTATCGGTAATAACAACTTTGTATCAATGAGGAAGCTATATCCACTGTTGATCTTTTTGTTTGTATCTGATCATTGCCACATCGGATGATTAACACATCTACCAGAGATTAGAACTTACTAAACCTGTGTTTCTAAAGTACTTCTTACTAAAAACAAAACCACATCGAAATCCCGAGGAATGTCGGAGAGTGCAACTTTCGTCCTTGATCAGACGGCAAGACAATGCTCGTTCTGTGGCATCCTTGCCAACATTGTGAAAAGTAATGATGGCGATTATGAGGTTAGATAAATAAATAAATAATTAATTAATAATGATCTATTCCCTGTGGCGGAGATGTAATTTCCGTCCTTGAGATTACTATCGAGCAAGCTCCCCCAATAGTTCCCTTCCTGGCAGAGGTAGGTCTCTGCAACAAAACATCATTTTAATCAACACTTGTTTCACATAATTAAGAATTGTTCTATATAATAGTACTTGGGCTCTGTAGCACCGACCACAAGGGCATCCTCAGACTTTCGAAGGAGTACAAAGTTGACACCTTACTCGGCCATAAGGTTGACTCGTAGCTGTACGATGTTCACTTTGTCGGTCTTCATGTTCAATCATAAGTTTGTTAAAAGAAGATTGAGAGAAAATGCACTTGCAGCCAGAAAACTATAAAATTCATGCACAAGCAACTCCCACCAGACCGGCGCTGCTGTCAGACCATCATGAAGCTTGCGGGGCAACCAACCGTGGTCCACATCATCGTCTGCAAGTGGGTTCCGTTCCAATTGTCCTCTCTATATACAAAAATATAAGGAATAGATGATTAAAAATGAGTTCGAACTATGTAGGATTGATTTGGTCATTGCACACCACATAGAGAACAGCAAAGAAGCTTCTCGGATGGCTAAAGCCAAACTTATCCACGGAATTGTGAGCACTTCGAGGCGAGGGATGTTAGAAAGAGAGGTGTTCGGGCGGGGACCAAGAGCAGAGTAATGAATTCACGCTCAGACGCCAAATCCTAACAAACAGAAGGCAAAGACATTAGAAGAGAAAAGAAAGAACCCAAGGACAAAATAACTCACTTAGAGAGTGTGTTGCCAACAATGAGGTGCAGTTGGAGTATGTGAAGACACATGATCAAGCAGCGGATATCTTCACCAAACCTCTCCAGCGCGAAGACTTTGTGAAGTTGAGAAGTATGCTTGGAGTAGCAAAATCAAGTTTAAGGGGGGTGTTGAAATAATAAATTGATTTTGAGTTTATTAGTTTTGGGCCTTAAGAGTTTTAAGCTCAAATATGTGTTGTATTAGGTCCATATTCTAGAAGCCTATTCTAGAGAAATCCATAGACTACTCTAGAAGATAAGGATAAGATAAGAAATGTGGAGAAAACTCTAGAGAATTATTTCTAGTCATTAGATTAAGTTTGTGGTGGCAAAATCATATCCATTGATTTAGGAATGCCGCTAGTATAAATAGGAATGATGTACTTGAGTTTCCATCAAGCCAAAATAAAAGTTCGACCCGAATCGTAGGAGACCAAGTGGGCAGAACCTAGGTCTACACGCCACATGTCGAGTCCGACCCGAATCACAGTTTATTGCACTTGAGCGTGTACGAGTCTCTCCGGACCAACCTGCCCAGAGAGCTCATGGGTTTCAAAGACTACCCATTTGTGGGGAGAGAAAACGAAGGCCAGGACGGAGACTCGAGAAGTTTCTGGGCCACAGAGAGGTGTTGATGTACTTGAGAGACTTCTCAAAGGAGTTTGGGATTGAGGAGTTTGTGAGGTTCGGGACAGAGGTTGTGTCTGTGAGTCCGGTAATGCTTATAGCCATACGACAAGCCGTACGAGACTAAACTCGCCGATCGGAGTACTCTCGACTTCGAATCGAAGGTTGTCGATCGGTCGGAGAGCCGCAGATTAGAGAGATCCCCTTTTACTGGACTGGGCTAGGTTAATCGGGGGAAACTCGAAGCGAAAAAGAAAAAGAGTTTGGGGGAGAAAATTAAAAGAAATAAATATATATATATATAATATGATTGCAACACGTGAGACGTCTTTTGCTTCAATTTTATTTAAAATTATCAAAATTGTATTATAATAAACTGAAATTCATTTCAATATATTATGCTATATTTGTATGAAATATATTTTATAAAAAATACATCTATCTATATAATTTTGTCGTTTTTATAAAATACAATTAGGTATTTATAGTTTCATTTTGGTTTATAATTAGAAATAAATCATTCAAAGTCTCAAATATGTTAAACTTAAAACAAAAAAACTAGTATTTTTATGTATTTTTCTCGGGTTAATATATATAAATATATATATATATAAATATATATATTACCTGAAAATTAAATTAATTTAACGGCAAATTTGGAATGAAGTAGAAACAAAAAATAACAGACACGAGAGAGATTGACTTCAGTATTTTTCCCATCAAACGATATGGTAAAAGACCAAAAAGAGAATTTAAACAGATTACTGTAATGATGCCAACAAAATAAAACTCTTAACAATTATGATTGATAAAAAGATCATCAATGATTTCCATTCGCATGACGATAGAAAATCAATAATGTTCTACATAAATACAAGGAATAACATAATAACTGTACATTATTCGTTATAGAAAAAGCCTTAAAAAAAACACTTATAACCAAGGAAGAAATACAGCAGAGAAAAAACTATTCCCAACACAAAATATGCTAAACTTGTATGGGGTATTAAACCTGTGTTTCCAAAGCAGTTCTTACTAAAAACAAGACTACATCAAACTCCCGAGGACTGTCGGAGAGGGACCGATATCGTCCTCAATCAGACGACGAGACAATGCTCGTTATGTGGTGTCCTCGAGACCAACCCAAAAATAAATAACTAATTAACTAAAACAATATCGAAAAAAAGTTCCAAGAAGAGAAAAATCCATAATAATAACTATATAAAAAAAAAATACAAGACAGTCTTCATGTCATCACAGTGTGCTTATCTTGTTGGCGCTTTTTGGGATCTTCTTGATGCCTCGAGACACGGTGATCTCCGTTGGTCAATGGGTCGACCGAGCCATTGTTGTAGTCTTCCTCTTCTTCTCTGAGAAGGAACTTGTCAACCTGCGCAGCGGCTTGACGGCCCTCGGCGATGGCCCAAACCACCAGAGACTGTCCTCTCCGGCAATCTCCGGCGGCGAATACTCCGTCCACGCTCGTCGAGAATCGCCCATACTCCGCTTTGAAGTTCGACCGGTTGTCGGTCTCCATTCCCAGCTTCTCCGCAACATTCTGGATTACAAAAGTTTTAACCAAAAAGATTATTTTTTTGTTATTATTATTGTTTTTTTACCTGCAAATCTGTACAGGTATTATAGTAAGAATGAATACTGACCGCCTCGGGACCAAGGAAACCCATGGCGAGAAGTGCGAGGTCAGCCTGGATCAACTCCTCGGAGCCCTCGATTTCCTTGAACGAGAATCTTCCAGAGGCGTCCTTCTCCCAGTTCACACGGACCACTTCGAGTCCCTTGAGCTTCCCGTTCTCGTCTCCCACGAATCGCTTGGTCAGCACTTCGTACGATCTCGGGTCTTTTCCGAACTTGGCAGCAGCTTCCTGGTGCCCGTAGTCCACGCGGAAGACACGAGGCCACTGCAAAAATGAATCATAGAAGACCATGTGAGTTTGAAAAACGGTCCCAGCGAGAGAAATTTCGAGAGGTCAGATGATGAATCAGAGAGTTATTATGAGACCTGTGGCCAGGGATTGCCCGGAGCCCTGGTTCGCGGCGGCTCGGGAAGAAGCTCGAGGTTCACAATGCCGGTGCAGCCGTGACGGATCGAGGTTCCGATACAGTCGGTACCGGTGTCACCTCCTCCGATCACCACCACCTTCTTTCCCTTGGCGGAGATGTAATTCCCGTCCTCGAGATTGCTGTCGAGCAAGCTCTTGGTGTTTGCGTGAAGAAACTCCATGGCAAAATGAACCCCGGATAGTTCTCTTCCAGGAACAGGAAGATCTCTGCAACAAATTCATCATTTAAAAATTATATATATTTTTTTCACATAGGAGGTCTTTTATAACAAGTGTTGTTAATAGGTTTATAGTACCTGGGCTTTGTGGCACCAACCGCCAAAATAAGGGCATCGTTGTCGCTCCTTAGACTTTCGAGTGAGTACAATGGATCGACCCCGACATTAGCGTTGACCACGAAGTTGACGCCTTCCTCGGCCATGAGGTCAACTCGTCGCTGTACGACGTCAACTTTGTCAGTCTTCATGTTGGGGACACCGTACATCATGAGCCCTCCGATTCTGTCAGAGCGCTCGTACACCGTCACTGTGTGGCCTATCCGATTCAGTTGATCCGCAGCGGCCAAACCAGAGGGACCACTTCCGACAATCGCTACCCTTTTCCTGCAATAACAAACAAACAAGCAATGTTAAAAAAAAACACACAACATTCATGCATATTTTAGAAAACAGAAAAGACAACGTACCCAGATCTCTGGACAGGAGGCCTTGGAACCATCCAGCCTTCCTCGAATGCCTTGTCGATGATCGCACATTCTATGTTTTTGATGGACACAGGGTTTTCGATGATGCCAAGAACGCAAGAACCTTCACACGGAGCTGGGCAGACTCGGCCGGTAAACTCTGGAAAGTTGTTGGTCTCGAGTAGTCTGTCCAATGCCTCGCGCCACCTGTTCTGATATACCAACTCGTTGAATTCCGGTATTTTGTTTCCGAGAGGACACCCAGAGTTTTCCTACAATTGCATTGTATGCAAATTTTTATAAAAATAAATATAACATCTGAAAAGTAGATAAAATAAAATAAAATAAAATAATTGAAGGACATACTTGATGGCAAAATGGAGTGCCACAGTCCATGCAACGGGCAGACTGAGTACTCAAAAGCGGTCCGGGTTTTGATTCCTCCATAACCTCTCCCCAGTCATTCATTCTCTCATTTGGGTCTCGGTATTGAACACCTTCGCGCTCGTATGAGATAAACCCGCGATGCTTAACGGCGTTCTCAACCCTAGTGGGCCTCGCGACCACTGCTTCTGCTTCTTCGACCTTCTGAAAATATACACAAACGTTGATATCAGATCACGGAAATGGAAACTGCTTGGCTGGATAGCTAACAAACAGGAAGAAGTGAAACCTGATTGGCTTGTCCATTCAAAGTTGCTGCCGCCATTTTCTTCAGCTCTTCAAAAGCATTGTTGGCCACGTTGACCTCCTCGTCTGGCTCTTCCTCGTCTTCACTAGAATCCTTAGCAGCCTCCTTAGACTCCCCGGCCTTCATGCTCGCAAGGGCACGCTTGTATTCCTTCGGGAAAACCTTGACGAACTTGGGAAGAAGACTCTCAAAGTCATCGAGCACTTCTCTCGCTAAACTGCTGTTGGTATGACGTTGGTGCTGTTGAATCATCATCCTAAGAGTAGTCACGTCCTCTTCTTCTTCCACCTTGTCAAGGTCCACAAGCTCCGCATTGCATCTAGATTTGAATTTCCCATCCACGTCGAGAATGTAAGCAATACCGCCACTCATACCGGCCGCGAAGTTTCTTCCGGTTTTTCCAAGCACGACGACGGTGCCACCTGTCATGTACTCGCAGCCATGGTCGCCGACACCTTCCACGACAGCCTTGGCCCCTGAATTACGGACGCAGAATCTCTCCGCTGCCATTCCATTGAAATACGCCTCTCCATTCGTCGCCCCGTAAAGAGCCACGTTGCCAATGACAATGTTTTCTTTCGGGTCAAACCCACTTCCCTTTGGAGGATAAACCACGATCTTACCACCGGACAGACCTTTTCCAACATAATCGTTGCTGTCACCTTCGAGCTCTAGAAGGATTCCAGAACAAAGGAATGCTCCAAAACTCTGGCCCGCGCTTCCACCAAATTTGATATGGATGGTGTCTGTGGGAAGGCCAGCCATGTGGTAACGCTTAGTCACTTCGTGGCTGAGCATTGTACCAACAGCACGATTCACGTTGCAGATCTGCGTATCGATGTACACGGGAAGAGCCTTGTCCAAAGCGGCTTTGGAGAGAGCGATGAGCTTGTTGTCCAAAGCCATGTCCAAAGCGTGATCTTGCTTCTGGACACAGTATTGGGCAGCGTCGGGTCGGATATCGGAAGCGGGTCTGAGCAACAGGGAGAGATTGATGTTCTCAAGCTTCTCGTTATTTCTGGTTACTTCTCTGTCGACTTCGAGCATATCTGCGCGACCAACCATTTCGTTCAAGGTCCGGAAGCCGAGCTGAGACATTATCTCTCTGACCTCCTCCGCCAGCATGAAGAAAAAGTTGATGACGTGTTCGGGCTCTCCGGCAAACTTCTCTCGGAGAACCGGATCTTGAGTGGCGATTCCGACTGGACAGGTGTTTTTGTGGCACTTCCTCATCATGATGCAGCCGAGAGTGATAAGTGGTGCCGTGCTGAATCCGAACTCTTCTGCGCCGAGCATCGCAGCAATGGCAACGTCTCTTCCGGTTTTGAGCTGACCATCGGTTTGAAGAACGGTGCGGCCACGGAGATTGTTCGCAACTAATGTCTGGTGAGTCTCCGCTAGACCGAGTTCCCAGGGAAGCCCGGCGTTCTTGATGCCAGTCCATCTCGAAGCCCCTGTACCTCCGTCGTGACCAGAAATGAGGACATGGTCAGCATGACCCTTAACAACACCACTGGCAACGACCCCAACACCAGCTTCAGAGACCAACTTTACACTGATACGAGCCGACGGATTGGAGTTCTGAAGGGGAAAAATACAAAAATACAAATCAGGTAAGAAAAGTTGGTACATCGAGCTTAGCTTTTCAAACAGGACAGAAAATGATTTTTTTTTTTTACCTTGAGATCGTGGATCAACTGAGCAAGATCTTCGATTGAATAGATATCGTGATGGGGCGGTGGGCTGATGAGACCAACCCCAGGAGTGGAATTCCTGGTGACAGCAATTTCTCCAACAACCTTGTGTCCGGGAAGTTCACCTCCTTCACCAGGCTTCGCACCCTATGAATCGACAATGATGGACGTTTTAATACACAATAAATCCACATACAAAGAACTCTGCGATTCCTAACCTCACCAAATTTCGGAACATATTAATCAACTAAAGATGCGAAGGACACTGCATCGTCTGCCATGCACGAAAGGAACCACAGTTCCAATAATACATAAAATAAAGATACGGACCTTCAAATAATTAATTAATTGCGGATATCTACCTGAGCCATTTTTATCTGCAGCTCGTCTGCATTTGTAAGATAGTAACTCGAAACGCCGAATCTTCCACTGGCAACTTGTTTGATTGAGCTCCTCTTTGGATTCCTAGAACCGTCAGCAAGCGGTTCCATGCGTGAAGGCTGCTCGCCTCCCTCGCCTAACAAAGAAAGTTGATCGGAACAGCTCAGTGGAAAGTTGCTATTGATTGTGACATGACAAGCAAATCAAACTGACAAGAGATTAGAAAACAAGAAGAAAACCTGTGTTGGATTTTCCGCCGATCGTGTTCATAGCGATAGCAAGTGTGGAGTGTGCCTCCAAAGATATAGATCCATAACTCATGGCACCGGTACAGAATCTTTTGACAATCTCACTAACGGGTTCGACTTCGTCCAATGGAACTGAAACTGCCGAGTCTTTGAACTTCAAAATCCCACGCAAATTGCAGGCTTTGTTCAACTCATGGATGATCTTGGAGTATTCTTTGTAAGCAGCCACGCTGTTGGTCCTGGCCGCTTCTTGAAGCTTTGCTATAGCAAGAGGGTCGTTAAGGTGAACCTCGCCGCCTTTCCTCCAGTGATAATCCCCGGGATTCGGCAGAGCCATGGCTTCGGCGCTTCCTTTCGGGTACACCCGAGACGGGAACGCCACGTCATGCAAGTGAAGTGCATCGCCGGCAAGTATCTCAAAAGTCGCACCTTCCACTCTGCTCGGAGTTCCTGCAAAGCAGCGGTCGATCACTTCTGAAGAAAGGCCCAGAGCCTCGAAAATCTGAGCGCCCTTGTAGGATGCCAAAGTCGATATGCCCATCTTGGCGAGAACCTTCATCATTCCGTAATGGCTTGCCTTGAAGAATTTCTTCACCAGATCGGCCTTGGAGTGGAATTCGCCACTAGACTTTGGAGGGATTTTGCCATCGACCTGCAATCTCCAGATCGCCTCTACTGCCAAATAGGGGCAGATAGCATCGGCGCCGAACCCGACTAGCGTGCAGAAATGGTGAACTTCACGTGGCTCCGCAGACTCGACGATCAATCCAACTTGAGTTCGTTCAAGGTTATTAACGAGATGTTGATGAACGGCACCAACAGCCAAGAGGGAGCTCACAGCAACTCGAGACTTCGAGAAGGCTAAATTGAGAAAACAAAAAAACATCGAGCAAATCAGTTCCAATCCACCCCACACTGAATAAATGAAATACTAAATAGTTAATACAATACCTCTGTCTGATAGTACAATTGTTGTATAGCCTTTTCTAATTGCATCTTGTGCTTCAGTGCAAATCCGATCCAAAGTCTCCTCCAATCCCTTCCTACCACGGCTCTTAGAAAAGGTAATATCTAGAACCTTGCTTTGCCAGCCTCTATAATTCATCTTCTTGATAGCTTCCATTTCATCGATTGATAAAAGGGGACCTTTCAGGGAGAGGCGATGGCACTGCTCTTCAGTGGTTTCCGTCAGGTCACCTTCTGGTCCAATCATGCATTCCATGGAAGTGACAATCTTTTCTCTAATGGGATCAATCGGAGGATTTGTTACTTGAGCAAACATCTGCTTGAAGTACTCAAATGTGAGCTTCTCTCTATTAGACATCACGGCCAAAGGTGTATCGTTACCCATTGAGCCAAGGGCTTCGACCCCATCTTTGGCCATCGGAAGCATTAACATTTCAAGGGCCTCAGTAGTATAACTGCAAAATAAAAGCCAGGATTACAAAAAATAAATAAAAAAAATTAACTTCTTCTACCGTGGAAAAGTAGACGAGTCAGAAAAAATTGCATACCCAAAAGCTTTCAAGGGAGATAGTAGACCATGGATGCCCATGTTTCCCATGTCCTCGTCGGCAGTGGATGCCTATAATATCAGAATTCGCGGTTAAAAACTTCCCTAAGGAGAAATTAATAAAATGAATATCCCGTGAATCAAATTGTGTCAAACTCACTGGTGAAACCCCAGCTATGGCTGGAGGGACTCTGTCAGACTCATAAACAGAAGCAACTACATCTTTGAGCTCCATCTTTTGTTTCTTGAGCCACTCGCCATAGGGCCTTGCCTTTGAGTATTGCTTCTTCAAGGCTGAATCATCCACCACGGTATGATTTTCGAAATCGACCAATAGCATCATCCCCGGGTTAAGCCTTCCTTTCCTGGCTACATCCTCCGGTGCAATGTCAACGACGCCGACTTCACTGGCCATTATAACACGTCCGCTGTGGGTGACATAGAAACGACCCGGTCGAAGTCCATTGCGATCCAGTGTGGCTCCAAGGTACCGACCATCAGTAACTGTAAAAGGGAAGCTCCATTAAGTTCAAACCCAAATACTACAGATGTGACAGAACAAAACTATTAAACCTAAAACTTGTTTCCTACATGATATAAGGGCTGGTCCGTCCCATGGCTCCATAAGGGACGAGAAGTACTCGTACAATGCTTTCCTCTGGGGATCCATATTCTTGTCATTTTGCCATGCCTCGGGAATCATCATCATTACAGCTTCAGGAAGACTCCTGCCAGCTCGTACCAGGAGCTCAAGAACACCATCGAAAGCACCTGCACAGTGCGATTAAGACAACAGGTTAAAGCATTTTCTGTACCGTAAAACGTGTCGATATAACAATTTTTTAAAACTGAAAATGCTAGCGAATTTCACCTGAATCTGACGAACTGACATCGACAATTGGTAAAAGTTTCTTCAACTCGTTCTTTGGTAGACCAAGCTCCTTGCACTTCAACAATCCTTCACGGGCTTTCATCCTGAGAAATGTTTGCAAATTTAATTAGAAATAATAAACAAATATATCAGGCAGTAAGCAGATCATTGGATTCTCCAAATCAGGAATGTTAAACAAATAACATCATAATTTGTGTACACTATTGTAATCCTCTGCTTATATGCCAAGAAAACCCAATTGAAGAGTGGATAAGATTTAACGCCCATGTTTTTTCTCTCCCACTCGTGAAATTCGTCTGATTACTGCTTAATAGTTAGACTATGCACGCGACAGAACATACCAGTTAACATTTCCTTTAAGTGTATTGATTTCCCCATTGTGGCCCAAAACACGCATAGGCTGAGCACGATCCCAGCTAGGGAAAGTGTTAGTCGAGAATCGGGAGTGAATCTGCACGAAAGAATAAATAGAGCAACGGTTGTCATTCACAATTCGTAATTTGTTTAAAGCAATGATAAGTCGTCCAAAAATCACCGCACGAAATTGCGCTGAGGCCACCTTAGGAGGGCCGGTATATAACTACAGGAAGCCTAATGACTATACTCCAACACCCACACGTCGCTTTTAGCCACTTAATTTATCTTCACTCTCAACCTGAACTTATCAAAGAAAGCACTGGCCCTAAGTTTCTGGAAACAATATTTACTCGACTATGAGGGATTTTTTTTCTCTTTTTGGCTTTACCAACTCACCCATGTATCCAGTCCAGCATGAAAATACATTTAGCAATCAAGGGAGCGGAAGAACTTAAGAGATCATCAAACCTCAATGCCTCAGAAGTCATTCCTCAACCTTGCATCCCTTCAGTTACTGGTGGTTCCCATGCTGTTTGGCGGAGTATGAAGTTAGTGGAGAAGGATAACAAGCAAATGGATAAAAAAATTACCAGTGCCATGTAGCTCGTAAACCTTTCATTTCCAAGATCTGCAAAAAAGTAATCCATCACTTGCTCTGGCTTCAGCTGACCCTTGTAAACAATAGTCCTGCACAGTTATCATGAACAAAGGTATTTTTAACTAGCCGAGTTATAAAAAGACCTCTGTAACATCTTACGTAGCACCAATCTGAAATAATCATTACCTTGACGAAAGAGAACATATGTAGAAATCTTTAGCACCACCGTATTCGAGGTTCAAAGCAGCCCGTATGTCAACCATTGAAAGCCTCCTCAGTATGTACATCTATAAACAAGAAGAAGATGCAACATCTCATTAGACAGATATATATAAGGGTTATTAAGTTATATAGCCACACGGTTATAGTGAATTGGGATATAGCCCACCTTTGGTTAATTTCTTGTAAATAGCCAAGTTAACTTATTAACGGATTAGTAAAAGACTTATTTAACTCGGTCAAACATGTATAAAACGTAACTAATAGGCTGCCACGTATGCAAGTTGGCTATTTACAAAGTATTTACTAAAGGTTGGCTAATTTACAATTCTTATAGTTTAGGTGGCTTACGTAGCCAATTTTTTGTATATATAATCCATTCATTGTTTCTACGGAATGTAACAACAGATGACTATGATTGATTATGTTAAAAGATATTCGAAAAAACACATAACACGACATTGCATTACCTGGCGCTCAAGGTCAACCTTTGACTTGGAACTAGGAGTGAGAAAGACTTGCTCGATCACTGGTTCAGTTTGAATAGCAGAATTTCCCAGCCCAGAGTTGTCTGTCGGCACAAGTCGCCACCCAAGAACAGTGTGCCCGAGAGACTCCGCAACCTACATGACACCACATACTTAACTTTTGATCAGTAAATCTTCTTATAAAAAAAATAAAAAAAATCAACCAGTGACTCAAAAATTACCTTTGTGAAAATTCTCTTGCTTTCCAATCGACGACTTTCAGATGTCGGCAAGAACATCATACCAACAGCATATTCTCCACGTGGTGGAAGCTCAAATCCAGCTTCCTTGGTGACCTGAGAAACATCATAATATATATACATGTAACAGTGTGTAACGATGAAAACGTATGTAAAGTTTCACACTTGTTTAACAGTAAATAACTTGTACCAAAATCACCCGTGAAAGTTCCTATTTTTCGATATCTAAATGAAGCAGACAAATAAATAAGAGCGTGTTTTCCACTGACATGTGAGTTATACGATGAGTGTGTAAAAAGTTCAAGCTTTGACTACGTGTTTTGTGCTAACGCACACGTACGTATAGATGACTAAAAATATAGATACATTATTTTTTTTTACGCAACTACAATTTAGAGACAGACAACCAAATACGTAACAGACTGTCATCTAAAAACAGTGAATGTATGCAAACAAAAACAAAACAAAAATTAAGTCGGTCGATAAATTTAAAAAAATAACATTATTAAAAGAAGTGATTCACTAAGCCAATAACAAGGTGAATGGTGAGATAGATTCAAACGTCACATAGAGAACAAACAAGGAATTTAGTTTTCATCAGTTGACAAATTAAGCAAAACAAAATCATATTAAAAAAAATTAAAACAAGCAATATATATGAAAAATAAATAAAAATAATATATAAACTGACAGCTGTTACATTATATATAATTACCTCCTTGTAAAAGTCGTGAGGAATGGCTACGAGAATCCCAGCACCATCGCCGGTATTTGTCTCGCAACCACAAGCACCTCTGTGCGTCATACGAATCAGCATCTCCAGAGCATCCGTGATCTTCAATATAAAAAATAAAAATTCTTAGTAAAAACAATCTCATGAGGTATCTCCTCATTCATTTATCGCTTATTTGTTTTCAAGGATCTAATATCAACATTTTTTTTTCGCTTACCGTCTTGCGACTACTCTCGCCGGACAATTCGGCTACGAAGCCGACACCGCAAGAGTCCTTATCAAACGACGGGTCGTACAGACCGAGTGGCTTCTCCGGCACTGTGGAGAATCCGGACCTCGCGACGACCCGAAGCTTTGGCGACCTCCCGGGACCATCGGAGCGCCACAAGTGTACTCTCTCCGATCCCGTAGCCCTAACGCGAGTCCCGAAGAATTTCTTCTCCGGACTCGCCGTCGTCGGCTTCAATCCGGTGCAGCACCTCACCGTCGCCACCGAGCGACCGACGAGCCGCGAAAGCTGCGGCGGCGCGAGCGACGGCTTCGTGCGGAGCTGGAGAACAGAGCCGGTGGCGCCCAACATTGTTCGAGATTTCGGTCCAGGAAAAATGAAAAGTCAATACTGAAACACAACGAAAAAGCAACAGATTTTTTTTTTCTTCCTTTTTCTTCTTAGATCCGGTCAGAGTATTCAATTCGAAACAAAAACAGAGAGGAACGATTTTCCTTTTCACGTTCTTTCAAGCAAAAACAGATCTGCGAAGATCTATTTTCCGAGAAAAACAAACGAGAAAAGCTAGGGTCCAAGATTCACAACTCGTCCGTATTCCTTCGCTCTTCTTCTTCTCCTCCGTCGCAGAAGAACACGAACTCGCCGGAACAAAAGCCACGGATTTTATCGGAAAAATGGGCAGAGAGAGAGAGAGAGAGAGAGAAGGCAAACAAACAATAGGCCTTTTTATGCTCTTTTTTTAGGTTCTCTTCGGCAAAGGCAGAGAGAGGTCTGTTTTATAGACCAAATTAACCAAACAGAGAACCGAAAGAGAAAATCAGAAATAAAATAATAAATAAATCGCGATTGGGGTCCACTAGATAGGGGCTAAACTTGCAAATTAGAGAGTCTCACCTGGCAAAAGAATAAATAGTAAAAGAAAGTCATACATCAGTGTGTAATTTTTTTAGTGACGTGCCAGCGCGAAATTCCTCTTTTGTGCCACGTATGCACGGCCTATGCGGCACGCGACAACCGATAATGGTGGGTCCCACAACACAAAGTCGATTGATCGTTCCGTTTTTTTAATTTATTAATAAGAAAAAAATTGAAGACGAATAGATAATTGAAACCGCTCGACCGGGCATTGGGTTTATCTTATTTATTTTGTTTTTATGTTATTACTTTTGTGGTTTTTTAGCCGCCGCGGTATACTTGTTAATCTGCTGATAAGTAAACCCTAATCATGTTTTGTTTCGTTTGGTTTTGTCTTTCAAGGCTCGGCTCCGATTCTCCACGAAAGGGAAGAAAAAAAAACTAATTTATTTTTTGAGATTTTATAAATAAAATCACCCTACAAATATTACTCTTTATCAGTTAAATCTGTTAGTTATGTTTGCCCATTGCTTATTATTTATAATTTTTTTAAAAATCTAATTCTTTCCAAAAGACAGTGATCTGCTGCAATAATTCACCACACCAAATTGATTATAATTTTTATCCAGATTGATTTCTTTCGATCAGAAACATATCTTATCGATTTGTATGTCCTTACTAAAACGAAAAATTAAATGTGATGTGGATTATTTTGTTTGATATATCATATGATTCATATATACATATCGTTGTGCTTATAGAGTGCTTTTTTTTATTAATAAGTTTTTTTTTTAAGTTACACTATTGATCAAATTACATGATATATTATAGCAATACAAGTGTAGTTGTCATTATTTGTCAAAATTACATAATTTAATACAAGGCATTAAATATAAAGAGGATAAATTATCCACTTGTAATAAAACATATATTTTTGCAGCGCATGGAATTCACATTCAGGACTTCTCAGTCAAAATATATGTAAAATTATCATTAAACTTTGCTTATTTTGTTAAGTGACTATACTCTTGAATAAAAGCGAAAATAACAATTATTTTTATGTTTTAAGTATCCATTTCAATTAAGTTATTGAGCAACAACAAAAAAATATATACATTTCAATTAAGCAAAAATAAATAAATAAATAATTTCAACTTATTTAACTCCAAATTTAACCACGTTTCAAGTTTTAAACTTTGTTTCAAATATATATATATATATATATATATATATATATATATATATATATATATATATATATACAAACTGTTTCTACCATCTTTTTTATTTGACATTTTTGTGACAAACGGAAATTAAATTGGCATGGGTATTTTGGTAAAGTAAGGAAAAGGTGTTTGGTGGATCGTTGACTGGTAAATATCAAAATAGGATATCATAGATTTTGGAATGTACGCGTAAAACCGTAATAGAGGGTATAAACTTGTTTGAGATAGCATCAAGAGAATATAGAAAACACCAGATAATAGAAAGGATATTGTATTAAAGGAAATAAAAAAGGAAGGACAAGTTTGGTTAACTCTTTTTTTTCCAAGAAGAAAATTGGTTAAATGCCTTCAAACGCGGCCAATTGTAATTTGTAAGTAATTGTTTCGCCAACGGATTTTTACATAGCCAACAGTATGTGGACACTGATTTTTATTGGAGACGATTTCCTTATAAACCAAGATTCAAATGATTTGTTTTTAAGTAAGTAATAAACCATGTTCTACATGGCAATTTCCTTTCTACCAGTTTCATTTCTATAAGGATCAGTCTAAATAAATAGAATGAGTCTAAAAATAAAGTGCAATGAATTGTTTGTCACATTCTACTATTTTAAAATAGTAACCATTAAATTGGTCATCTTTCTTATACATTGAAACTATATGATATAATTAAAATTGGTCCCCAATCCTAATAAATTTGAAAGATATTATTTTCCTCTTATAAAAATGTTATCATTCATAACACTAATACTTGAAATATATATATATATATATATATATATATATATATATATATATTGCACCTGTTTTTTTAATTCCATTTAAGAGGTTTCTTATCTTTCCCATTTTAAAATATACAACCTACAAATTCTTATTTTTTTTAATTCCATTTAAGAGGTTTCTTATCTTTCCCATTTTAAAATATACAACCTACAAATTCTAGAACTAATTTATTTATCACCTTTATTATTTGGATGTCCCTGGTAAAGATAACATATTCAGTGTACGCCATTTTCAAATAAACATTAAATTGTATCTCATTAAAATATGTCAAAGTTTTGAAACTCTTAACCCATTTATTTAATTTCCCACACACCCCGTCGCAATTAATTCCATATTTTAAAGCTTCATACCCTTGAACAGTTTGCATAAATTTCTAGGAATTTTCATTGACTTCCATAAAAATGAAAATTAAATATCTAGAACCTCTATAAATCCTTTGGTAATTATAACTGAAAATTGTGTTTGCCTAACTTCACGTCCATGTCATTCACAAGGACCACAAAAAGGTTATAATAATATAATAGACCCTGAAAATTAAAAGTTATTTCCAATTTTCATAATGTATAAGGGCTTCTAATTATCAAAAACAAAAATCAATAAAGAAATGTACGGAGACCTGATATTGGACTGGTCACATAGGTATAGAGAGAAACAAAGGTGGTTGTGAAAAACAACTGTCGACGAAATTTATTGATTTTTTTTTTTTTTTGCCAAAATCTATAAACATTCAAAGTATTGAATGTAATTTGCTAAAGTAACAGCAATAGGAGCATTTTTTTTAAGCTACATGCTTCTCGTCTCAGTTCATATATTTTAAGGTTTAAGTTTGGTAGTATGGAATTTTTAAGATATATTTATGTCACTATAACGATTTTTTTAAGGCGTTGTAGATTTGTAATAAAAACTACGAAATTTTAAATTTAGTTAACGTTTGTAAACGTTTAGGAAAATAGTCAAACCGTTTAATTTGACGATTACCTATTACTTAATTACCCTTATAATTAAAGACAATACAAAACTAAAAAAAACATAAAATAATATATTTTTTGTCAATAAATATTAATTAGTCTGACTCATTATTTTTAGTAAATAATTATTCTCTGGCTCTCTCTATTTCCATCGCACGTTCTTTATTTTTCTCTCCTATTTATCACTCTCTTTATATCTCAAATCCAGATTCAAACAATCGTTAGTTTCTTTTCGAAAAATCATGGAGCAAATCACCATTATTCTGGACGAAGGAACAACGCGAGCAACTGGTTAACCATCACATCCAATACAACACGAGCCATTAATTCCTAAAGATATGAACTTTTGATATTTCGAAGAAAAAAACCGAAAATTGAGGAAGATAGATGAAAGAGAGTGTATGAATGCATAATAATGGAGATGAAAACCCGAAAGAGATAGAGTAAAGATGGATGTTATATATTATTAAAATATTAATAGATTATATTGTATGTCATATTTGGTATTTTACTAACAAATTCATGTGTCAACTCATTACATTGACTATTTGTTTAGAAGTTTCTAAACGTTCGCTATATTTCAAATGTGATGTTTCATATGCCCTAATGAGTTACAAATTTCATTTTTTTTACTAGTATGCCGGTGTTTTGCAGACAATGTAAAAAAAAAAATTTATATTGTCATTCATTTTTTAGCCATATTTGACATTGACTGCTAAATAAGCATATTAATATTCAATTGAAGATGGGTATCCATTATGCACATGTGCTTTGTGGTTTTAGCCACACCCCACCAAGAGTCAATCACGTCAATCGATTCGAAATCCCCACTCGAGTAGGGATCTCAATAGATTTTGTTGAGGAAGCCGAAGAGATGACTCACCTTGTGTTCACACCTTTCATCCGCCACAAAATCGGCGTGACACGCGTCCAAGACCACTCAAGTGTCTGACACGAATTCAAAATTCGAACTCATGAGCCAAAACTGCCTCCGAAATCAATTCACAACTGATTTAATTTAATTTATTTAATAAATACAATTATTAAATATACTAGGAGACTAATTGTTGGTGTAGAAATCGACCACACCACTTAATTCATCAGTTGGGCCCCATGCCTAAGGAAATTGAGCTCGACGGTTGAAGTCTGCCCGACTCAAAGCCCAATTTGTCACAGGCCCAAGCCTAGTTCATTCGCATATGCTCAGCTCTCCGCCAAGACCAAGTCTGAACTATCGCGCTAACAGTCCGGAGGAAGCGGTCTCCAGCCTATCTTATTGCCACTCCAGTTCAGGTCAGCACGCATGTAACACCTAAGAATCCTCCAGACCGATCACGTGTCCACCAGATCGACGGTGAGAACAACAACAATTTCAGCTATAAATATACGAAGATCAGTCCTATGTGACCACGTGATTGATCATTTGTACTGAGTTCGATCAATTTACAATACAATCATTCGATCTATTTTTCTTTGTTTATTGTTATTATTTTATATATTTAAGCTTTAATTCGATTCTATTACGACGAATTCTTGAGATCCACATAAATACAAATAAATATGATACACAAATATATTATATAGTATCTTGATTGTTAAGGGACGGAATCCAACATCAACGTGCACCTTCTCAAATGGCTTCATATTAATGGAGTTGGTGGTACACTTTTATACAAGGCAATCCTTGCCTATTTTTTCGAAGTGAGACTTGAGTTATTATTCCAACAATCCTCCCATCAGACGAAGGACCACATACGCGTGGCCTCCCCTCTAGCGAAATCATCTTGTTCCACACAAGGCACTCTCATCGCGAGGTCATCACATTAGGACTTCCACGTCGCAAACGCAACCCAATCCCCAAATACTCATGAATCTTTGGCTCTTATACTATTTGTAGGCACCCCCGTTCTTCCACCTCGTTGGATTGTCACATCACCATAACTACACATTTATATGATATTGTATGTTTTAGAGCTTAAACTCGCACGATTTTGTGTTTTGGCTCATTTTCAAAAGGTCTCGTACTAATAAAGTTAGTGAAACATTTATATTTAATGTAATTTTTATCTATTCTTTCAATGCGAGACTTGAGTTGTTACGCAACAAACATAAACATAAATGTGAAAACACATATTTGAAGTCATGAAATGCAAGAACATAGAAAACAACAACAAAATAAATTAAAGGTAGGTCATCAATTCAGAATAGGTGCAGGGAATGAGTACCAAGATCACCAACCACTTATCGGGATATATTCAGACGTTATTAAATTGTTCAAGGAAGACTAATTCACTTCATATACATGTATATTACATCTGTTACATACATATAAGGATTTCTAGCAAGATGGGCCTATAGTTTGTATACTATATGCGACTAATATATATATATATATATATATATATATATATACATGTATCTATATATACATATATATATATATTAATAACAAAAATCACTATACTTTGTGCATGACAAAATCTCAATGATTAGATTCCATTGGAGGACTAGTTTTTGCTTTGTGAAGTAGAATCTTTTGACACTAGTGGTGGGCTAATTCAAATCAACTAAGATGCCATGTAACGAATATTATACGTTTTTTAATACAAACCCACAAACATATTATTATATTGAAAACATTATAACGTTGTAGTCCTTTGAAATATACATATTTACTCCATAATATCTCCTTATATTTTATAGATTTTTTAATCAAAGTCTAACTTATGTAAATGTCAATTTGTCATACTCAAATAGATAAGGAATTATAAACGAGCAATTTCAACTATTTTATTTTGAAAAAATAAAGTATATAATTTTCAATCTCGAATGTGTATGAGTCATACCAAGTAAAATAGAAGTAGGGTTAAATGAAGAGTGTACAACTACTTAAATAATTTTATCATTCCTAAGTTCTTATATTTTGAATTTAAAAAATATCATATACCACTCCCACTTTCACCTTTAGCTTACAAATTTTATATTGATTATATAGACACAAATAGGAGATAGTAAAATAAAGGCATAATTTTATCCTTTTAATTATGTTGTGGCTAGAGCATCTTTAATGGTAAGCTAAATGTCATATTAGCTTATCATGATACATTGCTCTCATTGGTTGAAAAAAAAATGGGACCCATTTTTTGCTAAGCTAATAATTAAGTGATTTGCTCTATAAAGCTACTTTGCTAAGCTAAATCAATAACTAATATACAAAACAATGGTAAGCAAGTAGGTTAAAACTTTTGCTATTTACTAGCAAATCCTTCCAATTGTTAAGCACATGCTATATCATCAAATTTATTGATATAACATGTGCAAATTTATTGACAGAGCATGTGGAGAGTTCAAATTTAGCAAACATTAAAAAATTACTTATTTTTCTTTAAGATGAATTCACTAACAAGATAATCATACTTATTCAATTGGTTTGGAGTGAAGAAGGCACATCATCGCCTGCGATTTCGTCTTCATAAGGAATGAATCCGCCGCCGTAACCGATCAAAGCCTGCTTGCATGAACCAAATCCATCGCCATGGTTGACAAAAGAAATGTTGCATATTCATATCAGTGTTCTTAATTTAGTACTTTTAAGCTAATTTAGTTTACGTCCAATAGTATATTTTTTAAGCTAATATATTGAGATATTATTTTTTTTAACAAATATTTTGAGATATTAAGTATCTACAATTTTTATGACTTCATTTACGGAAAAAAAAAATGTTAGTTTGAAATCTTTTGCCCCCTTTTAGTGTTTAGTGTAAAAAAAATTTCCCATAACCATAACTTATTAGTCACGATATTAGAACTAAAGAAAATATTAAATAGTTAGACCACCTGTAACAAGTTTAATTTGACCATTTACTTTCATTAATATTTACCAATAGTTTATGTCAAGACGTCCAATAGACATATATGCAAAATAATTAGTGGAAACTATAGTAAACAAAAATATTTAATGTTTTATTTTCTTCATCAAGTTGGTCGACGACAATAAAAAATAGTTAAATTAATTATTCCGGTAATGGCCTCCATATTTGATGTTTATTTTCAAAGGAAGTTATAAAATTACTCTGATATAGTGTGTACAGGTTGTATCTAATAAGTAAAATATCTACGCATGATATGTAATCAATCAATTTAAATATTGAATATCTTACAATTTGAGATTTTAATTTTTTTAAATGTGCGATGTTATACTTTATTTATATATATTGATAAAAGCTAAAGGCTTAATTTACAACACCATCGCAATGAAAATTCAAAATTTATACAGAAAAAAAATGAAAAATGAACCATAAACAACCATAGAAACAACAAAATAACATATTAGTTACTCGTCTATGCAACTAATCAATCATTATCAGATTACTACATGAATGGTTGTGGATGTTATACTAGTTTTCTTTAATAAAAAAAAAACCTCATATTAATTTTTTTTTTAATATCTAGATAAGTTGATTTAAAAAATCTACAGTTTTCGAATTAAATAAAAATTGAACTTTTATTTACTTTAAAATTTGGGTCCATTTTTTTTAATAAATATTCTTAAATTTGAATTCACTACTCTCCAAGGCCGTATTCCGATCCAGGGGCAAGGAGGGCTAGCTTTCCCTTGACGTTGACCCTGCCTTTTTTTTTTTCAGGTGTTCTTCTTCTTCTTCTGGTGGTCGGGTTTGACCATGCTCGTCGCAGATTGAGTGACCGTCCTCGTCGCAGATCCAGTGGTCGCGCCGTCCTCGTTGCAGATCCGGTGGTCGTGTATGGTTGTGCTCATCGGAACTCCGGTGGTCGGATGCTACTGTGCTCGTCACAGATCTAGTGCTCGACGGAGTGCGAGAAGTTGTCAGGATGGAGTTGAGAGTTTAGTTTTTTTTTTATTTGGTTTTGTAATAGCATTTTGTGTTTGAATGTTGTCGGTTCGTTCACCAATTTATGGTTGTTTTTGTGTCCCGAAGATTAGTTAATCATATTTTGGGTTAAGAGTTCGGGCTCGCTGTTGGTATTTTGGTGGTACAGGTTCTCGAACGTCTTTTTTCACGAGCGGTGGACTTTGAGCGTTTTGGTTCGGCCATTAACTTCTGAGAGTATACTGAAAGAGTATTTGAGTCGTTCGATATTTAGTGTGAACTATCTTTCGCTTGTCGAAAAATCACATGTGTTGTGCTTTCATCCGATGCTAGAATTGAATTTCTATTCTCTCGAGGTCTCACTTATCGGTGTTCAAAGACGTTTGTTATTTGTAACTTTGGTGCTACGCCCATTTTCTAATAGATATGCCTCCATCGTTCTTCAAAAATAATAAAAATTATGATGTATTTAGTTCGGTATGTATTTATATACATGCATATATATATATATATATATATATATATATATATATATATATATATATATATATAACTTGCCATAGTGTGTGTTTTATGGGACAATTTTTGTGCCAACGAATCCAACAAAGTTGAGCAAAAAGAAAAACATGGAAGCAAACTTTTAGTTGGAATCGATTTTAGCCCACTATTATATAAAGTATAAACAAAAGAGAATATTGATTTTTATTTTATTCTAAGTGCACAATTTTTTGTCGTTCTTCTTTGCTGCAACTTCTCGTTCAGGAATAAATCACAAACGCATGTATATAATACAATAGATATGATATGATAAAATATAGTAGAAACTATATAGTGTGGGAGGGAGAATCAAATACAATATTTTATATTTGGGTGATGTAGTTAAATAATCAATTTAGAGTTATGAATTTGCAAAATAGTCAAAGTTTGTCTTAATTGAGTGGAATAGCCAAAATGTGTAGCAAGTTGGTTTAAAAAAAAATTTGAACTCAAGATGAATTTTTTTAAAAGTAATAAATTTCTTATAATAATCTTCAAAAAATTTAATCTTGACTGTCAAAAAAATTTTGAAAACGTAAATTTGGTTACTTTGCTGAAAAGTTGAAACCTTGGCTATTTTTGCTAATCAATAAGTTTCAAATGACTATTTTGTACAATTTTTTTCTTTATATTTTATGGTAAGCTCTTTGAAAGCGTATTGCATATTTTATAGTAGTATTAAGGATGGCGACATTGTAGTGTAAGTCATGAAAGTAATTAGTATTTTTTGTAAAGTGACATTATTGAATAATATTATATGATATATTATAGCAGTGCAAGCGTATTATTGATCAATGTTACATGATTTAGTACAAATGCATTACGAGGACAAACATTTTTGTATCCCAAGGAGCTCGAACTCATGACCTCTCAGTCGAAGTATATGTGAGATTACCACTAGACCAAACTAGCTACCACATGAACATAGTTATTATACTTAATTTTTTTTCAAACTAATTATATTGAAAATCACAACAGATTTTAGAAAAGTATTCACCTTAAATTTAACATATAAAAGTAATGCATAAATAAGAACTTAATCTTAAACCCCAAAAACTAAATTTTTAATATAAAAAATAATTATGCGCAATCTTGCAGTTCAAAGTTAATCAACATTGATAGTGCCATAGAAAACAACATACCTTGTTTTTAACCATCTTCAATAATTTGTTGATTTTTTTTCCTCTTTTACAACATGGGCTTACTAAGTGTGGGTACATCGTGCTCGTCACCGATCGGAGTTGCCTTTTTGGAAGCCAATTGATGTCTAGAACGGAAATCAAAGTTGGTGGTTGTAAGTTCTTGATTTTTGAATGAATTTCATTTTCAAAAATAGTTTGTAAGCCCTCAAAGTAACTACGAAAACTCTTGAAAATGAAAAAAAAAAGTATTGTATTTACGAGCCAAGGTAGTTGAAAAAGATTTAGTTCATTACTATTGTTTATACTATTAATCTAGTAGGGATAAATTGCCTAATTTGCCAACAAATTCATAACATTTTCCAATTTTCTATCAAAAGACTAATTTTTCAAAAAATGTCACCTTTATGTCAACAATGTTGACATCTAATAGTGAAGAGCAAAAATAGATGTCAACATTGTTGACATAGATGGTGACATTTTGGGAAAAATTAGAATTTTAGTGGAAAATGGGAAAATGTTATGAAATTAGTGGCAAATCAGACAATTTCTCATCTAGTAGGCCCGTGCATAATTGTTGGGTGTGTTCAGTGACGGACCCAGAATAAAAAAAAAATAAAAAAAAAAGATTGGGGGGGGTGGGGGCAAAAAAAATTTGGGTTGAAAAAAAAATTCGGGGCTAGAAAGGGGGGCTAGGCATCCTAAAGAATGCACAGGTCCGCCACTGGGTGTGTTCTTATCATGAGAAGAAAACAAACTCTAGCCAAGAACAATGAAGATGTGACGAAACGAGAGCTCGTGTAATTATTAAATATATATAGTGTGCTTTATTTTTTTTATGATATTTATTGTGATAGAAGAAAATTTTGTTTTTTTTGTAGTAGTGAAACAAATTATACTCTCTCTCATTTTAATTTAAATTTTCTATGTAAAATAAAAAAAAATAATGTAAATAATTATCATGAAAAATGTTAAAAAAAATGTATCTATATATTTTTATTTCTATTAATTTTTAATAAATATTTGATAATATTGTTAGCTAATGAATTTTGAACATCAGTGCAATGAATAATCACAAACCTAATTTAAATCACAAATCCAACTTGATTAAAAATAAAATGAAAAGCATTCGGTCGAATCACCTTCTTAAACCGAGTCTTGCACTAAATTTATTTTATGCTACTTCAAAAAAAAAAAAAAAAAAAAAAAAAAAAAACTCAAATTTTAAATGGTGAAATAAAAATAACGCGCGCGTAGTAAAAGCTAAAGTCACATGGTGAAGCCACGTGGCAACAGAGTCCCATTTTTTTGTGGCCCCATTTGTGTGCTTTATGTTTTAAATCTTGAGAGAGACATTAAATTGAAACATGCAAGGAGAGAGCTAAACAAATCAATTATTTATGCCGCGTAGGGTCGTTCCCTTCATTATTAGTGTGAAAAATATATGAATAGCCTCTCATAGCTCTATAGACCCATTAAATAAATTATTTTGGTCAGATTCGCAATTCACAAAACCAACTAACAAAACAATACATAGTAGCTAGTACATATTGAACCCCATGTCACCTACATTCATGAACAAAGAATAATATATTTTCGTACTGTCTTATATAGTGGTATTACATTCATAATACATTATATAATTTCTATGTACGTATATCATGACGAATACTCTAATGCGGCTATTCGAAGCAGTTATGCACTTTTTGTAATTTATTTTATGTTATTTAAAATATACATATAAAAGTCCACTTTATGGAAGAGACGTGAGATTTGATTTGCAGTTGTGTCTGTGTTATTGTGAACACGATCCAACGTAAGATGAAACTTGAAAGGCAAAAAAAGACTAGAAAATAAAAAGGAATAGTTAAATTAGACTTTAGATTACTCTAAAGAGCCAATGGTATAATTATAATCAAGGTAAAAACAAGGTTCTTCTATACAATTTTTGTACAAGGTATAACTCATAGGCAAGGCCTATATAAGGAACACAAAATAGTTAATATATTTCATTGCAATACATTTCATGTCATTTATTAATGCGTTGGACAACTTGGCAAACAAGATTTGGCCGTTTGACTTGTTGAGGAGTCCTTAATTCTACTCCTTCATGAACTCAAAAGGTCACTCGCTAAAGGCCATTCCGATGCACTTGATATTAATTTTCTAAAATTGTTCTCCCGTTTTGTAATTTACAAAGAATACATATTATCATTTAATGAAAAATTAGAAATAATTAGTACAATGGATCAATTTATTCTTCTTACATATGTAGAAATTCAAAATCAACAAATTTATAAAATATTATAATATCTTTTTAATATTTAGGGGGTATTAGTTCATTATAAATGGATATTGATTTTTTTCGTCTTCTTTGTAGGTATTACGGCTATAGAGAAAATTACATGAACAATGTTCTAAACAAATAATATTTCAAAATCGTAGATTTTTGAATCTCTTGAAAAATAGTGTTTTATCAAACTGTAAACAATTATTTTACTTGTAACTTAAATTATAAACCTCAAATTATGTTAAATGAAGCCCAAGATGTTAAACTATTTTTTTTAAAATTAATTTAAATATCAAGAAAAATGATTATTTATAACTTAAAAAACTCTAGTTTCATGATAAAAATTTAGACACTTTATTCATCAGTCATTATAAAATAAGTACCACCACATATAATTTTTACTTGAGTACATGTAAAACTAACCAAACTCTTAATTAAAATTAACAAACAAACAAAAAACAAGTCTAATGTATCTCTAACTTTGTATCGACATCCTCGTGGAGGAACGGATAACCTTTTCTTTGAAATTACTCGGATCGATATTTGCAAGAACATGTTAAAACTTATGTTAATCTGACAAAGTGCAACACTGCAGTTCGGAACTCAACTGGATCGAACCATTCTAAAATTCCCAGTTGACAAATTCAAACATAAATTTTTGAACTATTGGTTTAATCCAACAAATTAGCTTATGAGGAAAAGTCTTATTGCAGTTTCAGTCCATACACAATGTACCTCTAAACAATATCAAAATGTTATATTTGTTTTATTATCATGGAAAGTGTAGTGCGATAGTAAGAGCTTCTCCAATGAATAATTCTAAAACTCAATAAACATAGTCAGAGTTTTTCAATAGTACAAAAATTTAAAACTCTAAATTTTATATTTTGTGTAATTTTAACACAAAATAAACAGTGTTACATCAAATTTGACGTAATGTTATTTATGTAGTGTTAAAATTACACAAAATATTTAAATATTATTTTAATATAATTAGTAACTAATGAAATTAAGAAACTTAATCTAATAGCATATTCTGATAATATTCTCTTAGTATAAAATTTGGTGTTGCACCATTTGAATAAAATCAAAATTTGATATAAAAATTATATTATATTTAATGTAAAAATTAAAGATTATAGCGTTATAATTGAAGATGCTCTTGTGATTTAATTTATATATATATATATATATATATATATGAAATATCAACTATAATGTATATTTTGAAAGGGTGTGACGATACATCTCGTTTAAAATTATTTCTTTACAAGAGTGGTTGTGGTAGCCACGCACCAATAATTCAAGTATGACTTTTCCATAAATAGGGTCCACTTTTGGCCCCATATTAAAGAAAAAAGAGAAAAACGAACTTGCAAATCAAGTGCTTACTGCTTATCAAATAAGATGCATTGATCTGATCAAAATAAAAATAAAAAACAATAACGTGCATTGATTATACGATATTATTTATTTAAAGAGAAAAGAAATATGATAACTCGAAATCAATTTTAAGATACGCACTGAGAAGTAAGTATAAAAACCGTTTAATTTGTTTATAAGTATAATAAAGTACAGTAATTGAGATGGATTAGCAATATTTAATCATGCTGGAGCTATTGATGATATCATGTGTCTATTTTATAGACTATATTAAAAAAAATGTAGTTTGACGGAAGGAAAAAAAAATAGTTAAAGTATCATACGAAATATGAGTATCCTATACTTATCAAATGAAGAAAACTTTTTATAAAAAAAGAATATAAAGAAAATTTACGTGTCGCATTTGTGTACCTAGGAAGACAAAAAGAAATGACGTTGCATGACGTGCATGAGTGACATAAATGATTTTCACAGCAAAAGAGAAGAAAATAATAATGACATGTTTTTTTAGTTATAGTTGGGATTTGGTAATAGAGAGGCTCGGTTTATTTGCTTTGATTGTTTTAGCTTGGCCAAAGAGAGAGACTTCAGTTCGTCACGTGTGTGATATAGAGAGAGTAAATGAGAATAAAGATCCAAACTTTTATTTCCTGTGTGTGAGTGATTATATAAATTCTGTCAATCACTTTTTTTTTTTATATGAAGTTCTGTCAATCACTTCAAAGCATTTTACTTTGCATGTTACTTTTTTGCCACTTGTCAAGAATGAACTGATCCTTTTTTTTTGTGTCAGAATTTTTAATCAGTCAACAAAGTTGAAGACTTCAATTATATAAATATAAAAAAATTAAATTATGGCCTCGTTTTGAATGAGGTATTAGCTGTTATTTATGTTGTTGGTTTGTATTCCGTACAAATAACAAAAAGTTTGCATAGCTGCCCTTCCTCAATGTCAATTAAGTGTTTTTTTCATTTATTTTTCAACAATAATGGTATGGTGTGGTAGGATTATACAAAGTACAATATAGTATAGGTTAGAAATCTGGTCCATTGACTGAAAAAAACAGTTTAAGGAAGGTGTTTTTTTTAATAAAATTTAAAAGGGAAGTTAAACTATCGTGGTTACGTGCGAAGAACTCTAGCAAATATAAACATTGATAATCTCTTAAAATAAATTAGCTAGGTTGTAATTTTAGTCCTTTATTCACCAGACAAACAAATAATAGAGAATTGGTGGCTCGTGGCTGCAATGAATGAAACGACAGTGATGGACCATCCACTATCTACTAAAGTGGGTTGTTGAAATTCGAACAAAAAAAAAAAAAGTGGGTTAGTAAAAAATATTGAGGAGATGAATGCTAAAATTAAATTTAATCAAACTTATAGTGTATGATTAAGGTCACATTAATTAATTGATAAGTAAAGTTAGTACACTTTTCTTTTCCACCAACCACATGGCATTTGCTATTTGACTATTGTTGGGCTTGTTGAAAGTTTCAGTTAAATTTAATTTAGAGAATTATTATACATCGTTATTAAATTTAATTAATAATGTGATTTGTGATTAACGATGTATAGTTTAATTGTTTTTCCCCGCTTTATGTTGCGAATTGTGGTTTGAGGTGAAACGTGTATTTGTTTAATCATCATAGTGTATGAATAAGATGGTGGACCCTAGAAGATTTTCAAAGCACATGGTTTTTTTTTTTTTTTTTTTTTTTATTTATTTATAATTTTTATATCCTTTGTTTTTTTTAAAACTAATGTTAATAATTTGGTTAAAAATGGTATATATTAGATGCTCAACAGCAAGTGGATCTTAAGCAGTTGCAACTTGCAATTGATGGTGAATCTAGACGAATCAAGTTATAGTTCCTTGGTTTGGTCTAACAAGAAAAATTATATTTAAATACGAATAAATTAAAACTGCTAAAAAGAAAGAAAAAAAAATTGAGTGCAAAAGAAGAATCTATCTTATATATTATGATAGCTTGCAAGAATGAGGAAACATGTTGACACCTGGCTCAATAATTAAATAGAATAGTATGTAGGTTTTTTAGACACAAGTCATTAAAAGGTTAGAGTCAGAGCCAAAACTCAAAAGTAGTGAATTTGCAATCAATGTTTTATTTTTTTCTATCTGAATTGAAAGATTGTTGTTTGTGGTCCATACGAAACTCACACAATGGCTTAGCTTTTAGTGGACATTGAAGGGTTAGAGAAAACAGGGTTTTTTGTTTTTTTGTTTGCTTTTGTATAAATGCATGAAGTTATTAATACACACATGACACATTGGCATTGGTATGGGTTTCACATGTCAATAATAGGTCTTCCTCTTTTGTTTTATTATATAGGCGGCTGTAAAAAAAAAGTATAATATTATATATCATAGCATATGTCTTATTCATCAACTTGAGATGTATATGTTCATTTATTTGTGTTGTATTTATGGAAAATCTACCAGTGAAAGGATGGGCTTTTTTTTTATAATCAAGGTTTGGTCTATTCACTACCATACATACATATCTTCATTCACGTGTAAATGAGGAATGGGAAAGGAGATATGCTCTGAATTGATATGATTTGGTATATTCATGGTTGATAACGAATCTGGATGATTGAGATTCATTTTTTTTTCTCCTGATCTTTCCATGATTCTATTCTATCCACCTTTCATAAAAAAGAAATGACATGGTAAGAAAGGAAAAAAAAAGTAATAAATTTGATACTAGTCCAGAGAGTATCGATTGGGCTTTGTAGCCCATTATGCATGTTCAGGCCCAAAATATATTGGCTCGTGGTTTAAGAACGAACCATTGGAAGGGATTTAGCAAAAACAGCACTGGAATAATAATTTTTTTTTTTTAAAAACAGCACTGGAATGTCATATTGCAAGTTTCACAAAAGAATAGAAATCCAGATTAAATAATAAAAAATAAATAAAAAATCACTCCTCTTCTTTGCAGGGAAAGAACTCACTTTTCCGAGGAACACCTTTTTTTTTTTTTTAAGGAATCGGAATTCTAGAATTCGGTGTCAAATAAACGGATCGTAAGTTCAGACACCATTCTCCGAGCAAAAGGGATGTAGCTCAAACTATACCTGAAAGTATTATATGCACAACTCAGTAAACAAATAATATATATAAATAAAAAAAAACACTTACCAAACGAGCGCGCATATCTCAATTATGACTGCGATTATTGTTAAGATTTTGCTATGTATCTGCAACAAAGCAAGCAAAAGAGATAATTTACCATCAAAGATTCAAAATATGTACTTTTCCGTTTTCGAACTAAAGAGTTTTTTTTAGTACAAACTAACCAACAGAGCACAAACGAGAGCGAGAACAACACATCCGAGATAAATAGATGTTGCAAATAGTCGGACCGAATCAAACATCATTCTCATTTGATGCCCAACGCCGATGAGGAAGACTGTGCTGGCAAACGGCAATAACTGTCTTAGAACATCGAAAAAAATCTCACCAGCGAAACGAGCTCGAAAATTTTTCACAATGAAATTTGTGTGCGGAGAGAGATTTACCTTCCGACAGCCAACATGTTGCCAAATGTGAACAACAATGCAAATTTGATCGGCTTTGCAAAGACGATAAGCGACTGCAAAGAGAATCAACCCAATGAGATTATGAGTCATGACATGTTTGTTTGCAGATACGTTATTACAACAGAGAGAAGAGATAAAGGAGGAAAGTTTCAACTGTATCATTAACGCAAGGTTGAGTCTGATACAACTGAACTCAACAAACAGCTCTAACTAATCATAATCATATCAAGCTAGCTGGCAAATTATGATTCTCTAACACACTTGCATCATCTTAATCTGATGCTTACACAGTAAGATCAAAATCTCATGAAGTAACACCAAAGTGATTCTTTCTATTCATCAATTGGAACAATTGTATACATTACTAACTCAGTGTGATCCGATTCGCAATGGCCGACTAACAAAACGAAAGTATAATTGCAAAACGAAAAGGTCAACTTTAAGAATATGAAAAATTTGAAGCCGGAAAAAAACGTACCAAGAACATTAAGGCCAATCCAGCGATCAAACATGCAGCGAAAGCGTAAGTTCTCTGAAAAATTCAAAGAGTAGACAAAAAAAAAAGTTCCATAATTTAACTACGGAGAAATCTAGGGTTTGAAGATTTTTTATTTTTTTGACGAATTCGAACCTGCGTGGCGGAGAGAGAGCACAAGCCTTCAGATTCGTCTTCTAGAAAACCTCGTCCTCGTTCTTCTTCTTCGTCGTCGTTCCCTGAGACGAAATGGTTGAGTTTCGACCACATTCTTCTTCGCTTGTCTACTCAAAGGTCTGTCGTTTCAGCGTCAATGGCTTCCCAGAAGATTAGAGAGATGCACAGCGGCTTTGGCTTCTCTTTTTTTCTAAAAAAATTAACTTTTACAGACAGGTAAACGGAAGAAGATGAAGTGATGGCAAGCTTCCTTGTCGTTCAAAATAGACGACATTGTATAATTTTAAACAAATTATTTCAAATTTCATAAGAAGCGTGTTAGAAAAAAAAAAAAAAATCCAGGTATGCAAAAATTATATAATTCTGGACAAAAAAAACATATAGATTGACCAAAATTATTACATTTCCCAAATTCATATAGATTGACCAAAGTTTTATTTATTTATTTATTTTTATTTTAAAAAGGTGTCTAATTAAGAAATTCATGCAAAGATATTGACTTTCATTTTTGAAAAATAAGTTAGTCGGGATCTCTGAATATATGACGATTGATAGAGTAATTCTTAATTATAGTTTCGAGTATGAGTACGTTATCCAACTCAAAATTTGTGGCTTATCAGAACTTCATAAATCCGAGAAATTACTATGTCCAAATTATGTCTTTCTGAACTAGTTGCTTTGGAGTTTAGACACACTTGCCCTTTTTTTTTTTAACAAATGATATTAATTACTTTTATTTTAATATTTTTTTTAATAATGCTTCACATGTACTATACTTTAATATTAAAAGAAGGCATTCATTAGGCAAAAAGCCGTCCGTTGGAACCCTATCAATCAAATACCTTCAAATAAATAGGCCGGGTGTCCAAATCCCTATTTTTAGTGAAAACGACAGATTTTCAGAATACGTCGTTTAGTTAAAAATGATGTCGTATGGGCTTGCCAGAACCAACGCCCGACCCGTTTCCCTCGGCCCATATTATGATCTCCAATCGTAGCCTTCATTGGTATCTTTTCTGTTTCTTCTTCTCCGACTGACTGGGACACAGAGAAACCCTAAAATCTGTAATTCCGATTCGGCGAAGCTCTTGAGACTCGTTGGTCGGACCAGTAGAGGAGAAGAAGATGTCTTCGACTCTCCTGGAAGTGACTCGGTCGGCCCACGAGGAGGTGGAGAGGTTCGAGCGACTCATCGTGAAGGATCTACAGACCGAGCCTGGTTCGTCCAGAGACCGACTCTTACAGAGCCACCGTGTCCGCAACATGATTGACACCATAACCGCCACTTCTGAGAAACTCGTAACGTTTCTTCCCCTGAATCTTCTCATTTTTCTTCTTCCTCTAGATTTCACTTTGTTCTCGAGATTGAGCTTTTTTTCGCGTAGGCATTGTGTTGTTAGGGTTTCCGTGATGTGTTTTGTTGAATTGGCTTCTATTTTGGATGGGATTGTGTTGGAATTGAATAGTTTCATCAAGTACAATGTTTAGTGTTACGCTTCAGTGAATATGTTTGTACTCTATGAGTGCAGGGTCTGAAAATCAAGCTTTAGATGCTCAATTTTCTATGCCTGGTTAGAAATGTGAATATACTTTTATTATCCTGCAGTTGCAGATTTGAGTATCAGAGTTGTGATGATCGTGTTTCACAACATTAGTAACCTAAACAAAATAATGCAGTTTGTTTCATCCTGTGAGTTAAATTATTCGAGTAACAAGATTGAAATTTATCCTTTTATCATCCGTATAACAAGACTGGAACTGAACAATTTGTTTTTCTCAGGTCGAGATTTATGAAGATGAAGATCATGCTAGGGCAGACGAGATTGCTGCTCTTGGAGGCCAAACTGCAGCGGGAATGAATGTGTTCAGTGCATTCTACGATAGATTGAAAGAGGTATCTTCCAGTTTCAGGTCCGCAAAGAGCTGAAATTCTTTAAAGGCCGTAACTTTTGAGTTTTTTGGATTTCCATATTTTTTTTTATTTTTCTTTCTAAGCTTTGAACGTAGTTTTTTTTTTTTTTTTTGTAATGACACTTTTATACATTATATGGTCTTCCGTTGATTGGTAGTGCAGATCCGTGAGTACCACAGGAAGCATCCAGCAGCACGTGTTGTTGATGCCAATGAAGAGTTTGAAGAAATGCTGAAAGAAGAACCAGCAATCGAATTCAGTGGCGAGGTCAGCTTTTGTTTCTCTGTCTCTCCTTGCGTTAAAAAATATAGACATGTTGGTTATTGAATTTTTATTTCCTTTTCAGGAAGCTTTCGGAAGATACGTTGATTTGCACGAAATGTATAACCAGTATATTAATTCAAAGTTTGGGGAGCCTCTTGGGTACACTTCATACATTGATATTTTTTCTCGACCACATAAAATTCCTCGAAAGCTTAAGTTGACAAGGTAAAGCTCTCAGTCCCTTCTCCTTTTGAAAGGTTGTTCGGTTATTTCGTAACTATAACGATTCGTCTTTTCTTGTTGCAGGCAGTACGAAGAATATATTGGGAATCTATTAGAGTATCTGTCATACTTCTTCCAGAGGACAGAGCCCTTGCAAGATATTGATAGAATTTTTTCAAAGGTTTGTTGTGATCTTTTTTCCTGTTTCAGATTTCACAATTTGACTGTTAAATGTTATAATTATGTTCTGTCAAGGTTTGGGAATCTTTTGAATCTCTAAGAGCCTGCTGCTTATGCTGTTCTGTAGGTTGAAACTGAATTTGAAGAACAATGGGAAACTGGTAAGGTTGAAGGATGGGAGAATGAAGCTCAAGGAAATGGACACATTCAAGAAATGAACACTGTGATTGATCTTGATTATTATGGTACAGTTGAAGATCTGATTGAAGTGGGTCCTGAAAAGTTAAAGGAGGTAAGGACAATGATATTTTATGAATAGTTCGTGTTATATTTTATGAAAATAGAGGTTGTTTATCAAGGTGCTATCAAGTTTGATTCCGGGAATCCTAAAGACAATTCCAAAATATATGATCTTAACTGTCAAATTGTTTATGATGGTCCATGCTTCACTTATTTTATCTACTGAACTTCTAGTAGAACTATTGGAAGAGAAGTGGAGCTACTCTCTCTTCTTTTTTCAAAGTCTACTCAGATTTTTGTCAAGTTTCATACTGATATACATTGCATGTATCTATTAAGTCATCACTTTATTTTTAATTTCCCCCTTTGCTAAATTCCTTATTTGCATGTGTCAGGCGTTGGCTGCGCTAGGACTAAAGTCTGGCGGTACGGTTCAGCAACGTGCAGAAAGGCTTCTCCTTACAAAGGTAATTTCCTCGTGTATAAAGTCCAAGCTTCAATCTTTATGACAAAATTTTACCATTTCATGCAAAAAGTTCTCTTGTTTGTTTTCTTGCTGATTGGTTTGAACATATTTGGCTCATTTCCATTTTGTTATTCAGAAGAATTTTGGTTCCTGATGATCATGTGTTTGCTTGAGTAGACGGTGTTCCACTTGTTCATTTAAATTTTTGGCTCCGTTTTATATTAGTAAAAAAGCTAATATTATGCGCTGTCTCTGCAACTGGTCATTCTGTAATTGACTTGTAATCAGCATTTACAAACTTTATTTATTATTATTATTATTTTTTATCTTCTTCCAGAACATCTATATTTAAACTTGAGCAGCCTTTTTTCCTGAGTTTAATGGAGTTCTATTCAGGTCATTTTCTTTTGAATATTCTGAAGCTTCATATTATAAGTTTCATTTAACATGTTCCTACAAATCCCTTTCTTTCTTTTTCTACAGGATACTCCTCTTGAAAAGTTGGATAAGAAACATTTTGCCAAAGGTTCAAGTCGCTCAAAACAAAATGGGGTCGCGGCCACACTGGATAGTAACCTGAAGGAAGTTGCTTTAATGGAAGCAAAAGTAAACAAACTGTGTGAATTACTTGCAGATGTGAGAAACTCTACCTTTTATCACTCGACCCGCTATCTACAACACCCTTTTGCTTCATCTTCTGACTCAGTATGATCTCTTTTGTGTGTTACACAGCCTATCTCCCGAACAAAAGAAAACATTGTCAAGAAGGAGTCTATGACTTACGTTGAAATTGAAGCGGAGCGTGAAGAGGTGATAACATAGTAACAAACCCACTTCTGTATTGAAATTTGAGATCGATACATGCATATCAATTATCTAAAGTTTTTCTATGTTTCTTATATCTTGCAGGAAGAGACACAAGCTGACATAGAAAGCGACGACGATGACCAGCAGATTTACAATCCCCTCAAATTGCCAATGGGTTGGGACGGGAAACCTATACCTTACTGGCTCTACAAGCTTCACGGCCTCGGCCAGGTAAAATAATGAGCATCTTCGTATATTTTCCTCTCCGTGTCTCTCTTTGGGTTTCGCGAGCATAAGACCTCGTGAATTTCTAATTCCGGTGCTCTCAGGAGTTCAAGTGCGAGATATGCGGTAACTACAGCTATTGGGGACGCCGGGCTTTCGAGCGGCATTTCAAGGAATGGCGACATCAACACGGCATGCGTTGCCTCGGGATACCCAACACCAAGAATTTCAACGAGATCACGTCAATTGAGGCATGTGATTGATGATTTTTGTTTTATTTTTTTTTATTTAGACCGTATCTTACTAATCCGCGTGGTAAAATCAACGTAGTCGTGCATGTTTTATTTAACTTTTTAAGTCTCGGTGACTTGTGCAGGAAGCCAAAGAGCTGTGGAAGAGGATTCAAGCACGGCAAGGAGTGAATAAATGGCGTCCGGATCTCGAAGAAGAATACGAAGACAGAGAGGGTAACATCTACAACAAGAAGACATACTCCGATCTCCAGCGTCAAGGACTGATATGAGTGTTTTGACAGCAGAAGAAAAAATAAAAAAGAAGTTTGGACGTACGAGTTAGTTGCAGCTTTCAATCTGATCCTTCTTTTTTATTTTTATTGTATTGTTATTTTATTTTTGGCGGGTAACAAGTATGATAGTGGAATTCTAGTCAGGTTTATAATTCCAAACTTTGTGTATTGGCCCCTATTAATGATCAATGTGAATGTCTTCTTGACAAATTTTAGAAAGACGTCGTTTTTGCATCTTTATGCTTTTTCACTCTAATCTCCCACTTTTTTTTTCACTCTATTCTTCAATTTTTTTTTATTTGCTAAATTTGCCGTGACAATTAGGCATGTTCTATGTAACAATGGGAAGTCCTAAATTTTCATTCCTTCAGCTTGACAAGAACGTAAATGTGGCACTATGGAATATATGAACATGCTTTCCTTTCCACACCTTTTTAAAAATTGATTACAAATGATACATACAACAAAGATTACAATCATCTCAAGCTCGCGCTCTCACAAGACCTCGTAAAGAGAAGCGCCGAGCCGTTCACTCCTCTGAGAACCAACATCCTCGAGTCTACATACGTCCCACAGACGAGCTTGGTCAAGTCAAACATCTCGGGTGGGACTTGGACCCGAACCTCTCTAACTACGTTCTTCGCGAAGCCCGTGTCTTTGCTTAGAGCATCACTGAGATCCAACGTTATCTCGACGTCACTCGACGCAAGCTCGGCCACGGGAAGGCTCGCCGGCAACTCCTTAAACGGGACGATTTTACCCCATCTCTTGTCGGAAAGTTTATGAGACAGGGAGTCCCGCGCGCTCGAGAAACTTCCAGAGCCCTCTTCTTCCTTGAGGTAAAGTTGCTTTCCCGGTTTCACGCTGAACGACGAGTTCGCTTGCATTTTCCCGTGCACGCCGGCTTTGTCGTGAGGCCATTTTTGCCCGACCATGACTTTGAAGTCGACGTCGGAGGCGAAAGAAAGGGTTGTGTCTGAACTCGACGTTTTTGATATCGTTAGATGGGCGTTACAGATGAGAACTCTCGCGGAAGGTTGCCGAAGGGTCAGGCCAATGTGTCTCCCGGTGCAGTACAGCATACGCCATTTTCCCGGTAGTAAATCCAGCCAATTCTGTAAGAAAAAAAAAAAAGAAAGAAAAAAAATAAAGGTAGGTTCGGATTGCCTCAACATTCACCACTCTGATTCACATCTTAAAGAATACAAAAAATTAGGAAAATAACCAACTTAAGCATTTGACATTGCTAAATAACCAACGTTTGATAAATCTTAGGTAAATAGCCACTCTCATACGTAAATCTTAAATAAATAGCCAACGTTTGATATATGAAAATAGCTATTTACCTACGATTTAGGTTTGAAAATAACTATTTACCTGAGATTTACCAAACGCTGGCTATTTAGCAATATCAAATGTTTAAATTGGCTATTTTCCTAATGGTTCTTAATAGTCCCTTAACTATTATACGAGTGGCATTTTGGTCCTAGAGCAAAATGGTTCTCGAAATATTAATTTTGTGGAATTTTATTCATTTTTATATAAAAATAAAAAAGACAATGTTTTGGTTTTTTTTAATATTTTTTTTTATGAAATTCAAAACCTAACTTGCAACTCTTTTTTATTTATTTACGCAATAAACAGTAACTTAATAGTCTTATACCGTTGGCCTTGGATGCGGATTCAACATTTCCATTAGCTCAATGAAATGGGCGAGTCTAGTGCGCTGCAGAATGAGCCCAAAGGAGGACATAGTTAGCATATCTTATCACAAACTTTGCAATCTTGTAAAAAAAAAATCAAATGAGAAATGACCATAACGAGATTATGTCGTCCAGACCTGAGGCTGGCCATAAATGTACTCCTCGGAGATTCGTACAGCAGTTGAGCCAAGACCCCACCTAATGATATCCATGGAAGGGATTATCTTCCACCTAGGTCCGCACAGAAACGGGTGTCTAAGAGCATCTAAGCATCTGCGAAACACTCATCACGGGGACTACAAATCAGCATCGAAATTTCGTACCGATGTTTAGAGCCTTTCAAAACCAGAGTTATACCGTATTCTTTTCGAAGGCATAGGTGCAAGAAGCAAAGACAGAAGGTTCCAACCGGCACCCCAGTTCCTATCAAGGATCTGAATGAATATATATAACAAATATAAGCTCTCAATATAAATATATAACAGAGCAATAGGAGAGTAGCTGAACGTGTATATTTTAGACTTTTATGCGTACTTGGAGTCCAACATTTCCTAAAGGGGAATTCTGGCTGAGCATCGGTAACAAAAATTCACGCAGACATGACGGATCGTTTCCCTGCAATCCCACATCAACATAAATTTATTATTAAGTTCGCTTTGGCAAAAAAGAGCCGACCAAGCGATGTACCTTTGTGAGGAACGACTTGAACTTTGCAAAAGCAGAAGGCTCCATAAGTTCCCTCAACACCATTTTCGCCATCATAAATCCGACGCACCTTCCATCATTCGAAAGAAAAAAAAAAGAGAAGAAATGACGATGAATAGTCTAAAAAAATATACGGAGGATATTCCTTGGTGTTGAGAAAACAGTACCGCATGTCAAAAGCTATCATCATTTGGCGCCTCTTTGTATTCGTGTCCGCCGAACTACCATCCGAACCATCCTCATTAAAGTCAGCGGCGTTTCCTAGTATTCCCACCTGAAAAATAATATAATAAATCACACGGACAAGGTTCACCTAGATGAGAGGAAGAACCAACCATAAGCCTCGATTCTACGATGAATATCAAGAGCTTACTTTAATATGTCTATCGACCGGGCTTATGTGCACATTCTCGAGTCTCAGCTCGGTATGTGCAAGTCCATGGCTATGCAAGTAATTGACCTGAAAGGAAGAACAAATAAAAGAGGCACCACATTTGGGTATTACATAACATCCACTGGAATTCCCAAATAAGAAGAAGAAGAAGATACTTACTCCGATCAAGAGATCTCTCATCAAAATCCTGATAAGCCGTAACTGCCGAGAAACTTCGGGTCCTCCGATCTTGTCATCTCCTACTTTCCTAACAGATTCCTCGTCCAATGCAAGTGTAGCTTCCAAAGTCGGAAGCCAATCCGACTGTTGGAGCCAATGCCTCAAAGAAAAACTGCCATGGTACTGTGATTATCACGGGAAATAAGTATTGCGCGTCCGAGTTTTCGTCTAAATTTTTTTTTAACAGTTCTATCAAGTCAAACGCTGTTGGAAAGAAAAAGCTCGATTGTGAACTTACTCCGTGGACTAGGGTGAACGAGGTCCGGCCACTACTTGTTGCTGAAGAGATGTAACCGTGGACTTGCACCGAGTACGAATGGTACATAAGTCTCTTGCGAACTAGCTTCTTCAGAACCTACCGAAAATAACTATCTAGCTAAGTACAAATTTTGCCACTTCACTGTTCTCTATTTATTGCCTATATTTGGTTCAACTAACTACTATTCCTAACATAAAGATACAAGAAACACTGACCTCGATGGCCCGTCTTCCCCTGCGCTGGGCGTGGACGCTAGTAAGGCGTCGAAGAACGACTTTCGAGTTAAACAATGGACTGAAATTAATATCACCATGTATAAGGTAAAAAAAAAATATTATAGTGAAACTGGAGTTATTAGAAGATTACTAACTAACCTACTAGCATCCTTCACCGCAGCCTCGAAAACTATTTCGTCCGACTACAAAACAACAATGCTAAAACCAATCAAAACCCGTGCCATTAAAAACCCACATAACAAGCTATTTTCAAGAAAGATCAGAAAAAAAAGAACATACAAGTCTCTTCATACCCTTCCACCGAGTCCAACGCTGACGTGGTTGAGAATTCTGAAATCCGAAATTCTGAACCTCGCAACGTGCCCTGAATCTTCCTCGGCCAAATCCGAGGTCGAGCTCCGAGAATTTCCAGCCGGTTCGACTTCCACGGCGTCTTTACTCGCAGAAGCCGAGCATCGGAGAAGCACCGAGCATTTTCTTTTTCGGGCCCAAACGGAATTCCTCCCATCACGGAACCACACAGGACTAGGCCTATTGAGTCCAGTCAGCAAATTGGGCCCACAATAAGCGAGCTCAGTGCTTTCCAGCCTTGGACTCACACCAACTCTGGACAAGGCCATTGATCAAAGCTCTGAACAACATTCACACACACCCAAAAAAAAGGGAAAAAAAAGGTTTTTAGCTATATATTGATACTCAATTTAACAACATATATGCAAAGTTTAAATCTTTTCAGCATTGAAGACGGTCTAACCTCTTAAATCGCTCTAAATTTATCGGTAGCCAAACAAATTTTTTTTAGAGTGTCCGATTGAGACGAGATGAATAAAAAAAGAGACTTTTTGAGAAAGAGACGTACATACCGAGAGCGGAGGAATTGGAAAGTGAAGATTGGAACAAAAATGGGCGTGTCAATGAGTGAAAGTACGAATAATGTGTGTGTTATGTATAGCTATAGAGAGAGAGAGAGAGAGAGAGAGAGAGAGGCGTGTGAGAGTTGCGTGTAAGAAAACGGTGAGAGCGTTTCTAAGCGAGCTCGTCTTATGTCTGTCTGTCTACGTCTCACTCTCGCTCGCGCCTCTCTCTCTCTAAGTATCTGTCTCTCTTGATCCAATCATATGTTCGATTGTGGACCCACTTTCTTGAAGATCTTCCGCGCTAATCGCGCCACGTGGCTTTCCTTTGCAAACTCACGCCGTTGGATCCGACGGCCGCGCTCATTTTTACCGAACTTCTATGCTTGATGAATTTCGGGAAGATACTGTTTTTTATTTTACTTTTTTTTTTAATATATATATATATATATATATATATATATATATATATATATAATAATGTAATTCCAATGCCGTGAAAAACTCTTTAACGGTGCTCTGAAAACTCGTATAGAATATAATTGATTCAATAAATAAATTCTATCCAAAACAAAATCTCATATAAAAAAGGTCTTATAGCTTAATTCTTATGAACAAACTCATATCCAAAACAAATCACAAAGCCTTAACATGCGTATTAATGAAGTACAAATAACATAAGGATTAAAATGAATAGGAAAAAAGAATTAGCCTGGTTTTAACAGAAAAAACAAATGAGTATTTTCATGTGTTGGCCGACTTTTTAATGGTAACCTACCCTTATCAATAAAATTGATTCTATTAAAATTGTATGATTCTACCATGGATTCTTATTCTACACTCTGCATGGGGATGTTAAAGTCATCTTAATTCTCAGATCCAGTCACGCTCTTACAAACAAAATGAGCCGCTGAATTTAAAGCTCTAGGATACATTTATCTTGAATTACGTAATTTTGATACATTTATCTTGTTTCAAATGATGTGTACGTACGTTATAGTCTAAATAAGCACATAAATCATATATAAGATTGTGATATTTAATATGTCTAGTGTATGACGACGCGGCGGCAAGAAGGGCATGAGTTATTGGAAAAGCAGTCAGGCGACGATGCAGCGGTGGTGGAAGAGGTGGGAGCAGTGCGTCCGTACCACACCTCCTTCCGATCGCCCACGAATCGCCGCAAATAAATGGTGATTGAAGTTTTTTTTTCCTTCTCATACAATAAGTGTGAAACGAAATAATAAAAAATACAAATTTTTGCCACATAAACAAAACGACAATCGAGACACAAATTTATCATGCATAATTTTTTTTTTAAATATTTCAAAATAAAGATAATTGTATAACAAATTATTTATTAAAGATCTAAAATACTAATACAAAATAATATTATAAATATAATTTAACTAACAATAATATATATAATATATTACATAGTTAGTATCTAGGTATTGACATGATATTTTAAAATAATACCATGTATAATATATATAACTACGTAATATAATAAATATTAATATGTCTATCATATAATACGTGTATATATATAAATCTATGTATACAATATATTATATAATATAGCATATCTGTGAATATATAGTATATATGAATATATGTATTTTAAACAAAATAACTAAATATGTATATACGTATATAAAAATAACTAAATATGTGCGTGTGTATATATATGTATATAAGTTTGAGCAAAAACAATTTAATATGTACGTAAAAGAGTATACACATTATATTATAGAAGAAAATAATTAAAAAAGATTCTCATGAGTAGGGACAAAGTCAGAAATTCAAGTTAGGGGAGCTAATATGCGAAAAAAAAAAGTTGAGGGGAGGTTGATTTGTAAATTTTTAGAATATAAAAATATATAAAAAAATCAAAAAGGGGAAAAAATGCAAACAAAAAATGTTTTTGTGGTATTAAGATTACCTCTATTAAGATTACCTCATTTTAAGGGTAACTAGTTAATCACATTTCTGAAAATGTTTTTTTTAACATTAACTCACACCAAACAATATAATTTTTAAGATTCCTAAAAATATGATTAACATTACCCCCAACCAAAAACACCATTTGGAAAAAAAAAAATTTAGTCTTGTTTATCCTCAAGCTTAAGTTTTATCCTCATTATCTATAATTAAATATCTATCATATTATTTATCAAACTTAAGAAAATCTCTACCAGTTTAATTACCTCACAGAATTCCGATTATCCTTTAATATACAAAAACAAGATTATCCTCACAGTTTAAAGATCGTCTATTGTACGACGACGCGGCGACAACAAGGACATGAGTTACGAGAGAGCAGCCAGGCGGAGAGGCAGCGGCGGTGGAAGAGGTGGTAGCAATGCGTGCGCACCACCTCCTTCCGACCGCCCGCGAACCTCCGCAAACAAATGGCGCACGTCTGGTCCACGCGGAAACGCCGCTTCACGCGCTTGAGCTGAGCCTTCATCAACGAACCGTAGCACGGCTCGGGGACTTTGGTCTCGAAACACTCGTCTCCCCCGGCCCGGTACGGCCCCACGATCCACACCTGGAAATACAGCACTCTGGCGCTCGGGAACTTCACCGCGGCGTCGCTTTCGCAGTCGCGCAGCCACGGCCCCATCGGCGGCAGCAGGACCTCCGGCAGCCGCCACGGCACGTCGGAGAACATCTCGGCGACCGTCGAGAAGTCGAAGCCCCGGCGCTCCGCCGCTCGCTCCCGCTTGAAGAGGCACGTCACCCGCGTCCTCGCCGCGGCCCGGGCGTAGTTCACGTACTTCGCCGTGACGATCAGGTATTCCTTCCCGTCTTCCGGCGCCGCCGCCGCCGGCGGACGACGGCGCGGCGGCGTTTCTCTCACCCGCAGCGACGTGAAGTACCTCTCGCCTTCGATCCATCGATCGATAATGCCGCGATCGTCGTGTAGCTTGTACATCATATAACTTGGTGCCATATTCTCTATTAACTATAGTTGATCACTGTCGCCTTTGGTGTGGTTTGGTCAGCGGCGACTTCGTCTAAACCCTATTTGTGTTTTTACCTTAACCACGTACGTATTATATCCCTATTATGTATCTATTTAATCCGATTCTATGAAGGTATTTGTGTAAATTTTGAAGTATGTATAAGCTTCTTAGTGGGTCATGTGTTATTAACTGATAGAATAGCCCAATAAATAAATAAGGCCCAATATTGCGATCCACAAATTAAACTGGATCTAATAAGCCCCGCGTAAGCACTTCAACCGTCATATAGACCATTGTGGATGACGTGTTCAGCTCTCATTGGTTCACACCGCGCTACTCAAATAAAACCCACAAAGCCCGCCAATGACATCCAAGTAATTTAGCGTCAAACCCCGAGGGTAATCTCGTCTCGCAGATTAAAAATGAACCCTCGAATCAAATCAAACCAAAGTCATCTTTGAGTCTGTTAATAAAAAAAAAAAAAAAAAAAACCCCAACAAACGAGCTTTTGTTTTTCTCGCTCTCTCGCTCTATCTCACGCACACACAAACACACACACTTAAGACATTGATGCGATTTTACACATTTATCCTCACCGGAGCAACCGAACTATTCCGATCTCCGACCTCCGGCGATTCCTCCCTCCGTAGCTAGGGTTTCGTCGATGCATCGTCTTTTAGGTCGTAATTAGGGTTTCGGATTCCGGAATCTGAAGAAAGAGTCGGGATTCAGAGAGAGCGAGCGCGTTCGGATTCTTGGCGGCGGAGAGGGAGGCGATGCCGAGGAGTTCGAGGCACAAGTCGAGCAAGCACAGCTCGAAGGAGTCGGCGAGGGAGTACTCAGACTCCGAGAAGGATTCGTCGAAGGATCGGAGAGTGAAGTACAGCGACGGAGTTAGGGTTTCCAGCGATAAGCGTAAGGATAAAGACTATGGCGGCGGAGAATATACTGCGTCGGAGGATTACAGCTCGTCTTCGAAGCGGCGGAAAGAGCGAGCCTCCGCGGCGGAGGACAGGTGGAACGGCGGAGGAGATGAAGACCGCCGCGAGAAGAAGAAGGCTTCGTCGGATTCGAGGAGCAAGAGGAGAGAGGACAGTGTAGGGCTCTACGACGAGGTCGATGTGAAGAAAAGTGAGGGAAGGCACAGAGACAAGGATTCGGGCAGAAAGGAAGGTCGGGACAGGGAAAAGGAAAGGGAAAGGGACAGAGATGGCGCGACGGAGAGGAGGAACAAGGATAATACTGGTAAGAGGTAACTCGGTGGCAGAGTGCTAAATTTATTGCTAAACATCGATGCCTTTTGATTTCTCTATAAGTTTCTTCATTTTTGTTTAGGGTTCTTATGGTTACTTAGTTTTGAAAGTGCATAGTCAAACGAAACCAAAGCAGTTTTACTCTTTGAATCTTTGAAACTACCATTTGTTGCTGTTGAAGCATTGTGTAAAAGTATTTCTTTATTAATTATAACTTTTTCTAGTTTTGAAAAGCATATTATTTCTCAAGATGTTTTTTCTTTTGGTACCTGAAAATGTACCTGTAACAGGTTTTAAGAGATGTCAAGCTGCACGGTTTTATTTGTTTTGTTTATTTTTAATATTCTGTATTTTATGCTAACAAGATGCAAAAGATCTATTTCTCTTACATTGAACATCAAATATTTACATAGCGACTGCAAATAAACTTTTGGGCCGTGTAGAGTAGTTTATGAAACTAATAAGAAAAGAGTAGATTGTAGAAGTACTTTAAGAATGTAGAGTACAAGATCTTGAAAAATCCATTTGTTGGATTTCACTTTGGTAGACAGGCTTAGTCGTAGTCAATTAACTAGCTTTCGTCTAATACTCTTTTTTTCTCTGTAATGTCGCTTTGGTATACCTCAAAAAATTTTATAATATTAATTGTATTTATGTAAATTGAAAAAAGATCTAAACTTATTTTCTCTACTGACATGTAAGATCAGCTAAGCCAAGGGTGTACTATTTCTAGGTATGTGGTCAATATAGGTGTGTAGTCGGGTAACATCATCAATATAATCTTGGAAGCTAGTTTACATCACAACGTATTTTTTAATGGCTGCCTATGCCATATTATTTTTGTTTTGAATGTAAAACTTTTTTATGACTCAAACCCATAACCTTGGTTTTGTTGGATGTGCTTATCCTTGAGCTGACGTTTTTGCTGTTGTTGTAATGACTTCCTTCATGTTATCCTATTGTTTGGCTTGGTTAAGATTGGGGATATATTGATTCTTTCTGTTGATTTCCTTTTGTTGAATGTTCACTTTTACTAGGCTTTCTGTTTTTCTTAGATGTGAAATGGGAAATTCTTTATCATGGTATTGTATGGATTGGTTTCCCTTTTCTCAGTCATTAATTGTTGGTTTCCTTTATTTGGTAGGTGTGGAGTATGTTTTCACCACCTCATCATATCTTTGCATTCTCTTTGTATTTTTTTCTAATGTGTTTAGATTGTCTCCTTTAAATTCTCAATAATTAGCTGTAAAGCCTTTTGATGGCATCGTTAATTCAGAAAGAAGAAAGGTTGTAGATGCACTGCAATCAATAATGCCAAAATATCTGTTATAAGAAAATAGAAAAAGCATCTTTCTTTATGTGGAATATATTTGTTGATAGACTTTGCTTCTCAATTTAATCGTCTTCATTGTGGTCTCGCAGATTTGAATATGCGAGGTGATTCAGAGAGTCCTGAACCAGATGACCAGCTTGAAAGAAGAATGAGGAAACGAAGAGATTCTATTGATTTGGATAAGCATCACGATGATATAGGCGAACTTAGTGACAGAAGATTATCCTCTAGGGATGATACTGGGAAGGATGGAAGGCAGAAAGATGATAAACGCAAAGAGGAGAGATACAAAGAGAAACCTCGAGAAGACATTGATAGGGAAAGCAAGCATCGTGAAGAAAGACATGGTACAAAAGATCACCCTAGCAGCAGATCTGAAGATAAGCATGTGAAGGATGAGAAGGACATCATAGAAGTGCAAGAAAAGAGGTCTGAGCGCAAAGGGGAGAGTGACCGGGATCGTGATCGCCATCGTGATTTGAACTCTGATCGTGATCGTGATCGTGATCGGGATCGGGTTCGTGAACGCCATCATGATCGAGAGCGTGATTATGAACGTGACCGAGGCCGTGATCGAGATTATGATCGTGATCACGATTGGGATTGGGATATGGATGGAGATCGCGACCGTGATCGCGATCGTGATCGTGACCGTGATAGGGAACGCAATCGAGATAGTGAGCGTGACCGTGAACGTGACCGTGATAGGGAACGCAATCGAGATAGTGAGCGTGACCGTGACCGTGACCGTGACCGAGACCGAGACAGAGAACGCGATCGCGACCGGGACAGAGATTACGACCGAGATCATGATCAAGACTACGACCGAGATCATGATCGAACTTCTAGATATAAGGATAGCAGCAGGGGGAAGCGAAGGTCTCCCGATGATCGTGATGATTATATTGATGTTCCTTCTAGGAGTGCCAAATCGCTTTACGCCAATGTGGAAAAGAAGTCTCTAAGTGGGGATCGAGTTGAATCAGATGCTAATAAAGGAAGATCTCAATCACAACAAGCTCATGTAGACTCCATTGTGAGTAACGAAAAGCCGAGGAGTTCCCCCAGCACCAGTCCTCATGTTGGGTTAGATGAGTCCAGGTACTCTTATCCCTTTCTTTCCTCGCTCTTTCCTTTTTTTGGTGTAATGAGTGGACAAGGCGCCATTAGATGTTTGTGCCGACTTTCAAGTTATGTTTATTGGGCTTTAAATGACACATGAACTACTAATGAAACTTAAGATATGCTCGAATGCATTGATTAGGAAGCTTAGAGGTCTTGGAATCTATGTTAGTGTTATGCTGTATTCACTTGCCCTGTTGTATTTAAAGAGTCCGAGAACACTTTAATTTTTTTTTATATATAACTCGAACAGCGTGCTTAAGGGAGTTTCCTTGAACTATTCTTTCTAAGAGCTTCTGATGTAGATCTGTATTTTTTACCTGACCGTGTTTTTTATGCATTTCCATTCTTGCCAAGTCTAATCTTTTAAGTTGCCCTCCATGTCGATATTTACTTTCTTTTTTTTCTTCAGTTATTTATGTAGATGCATAGAGAATGTATACTCAGTTTTAGTGTAATACTTCTACTCGTATAATATAGACGAATCATTAATTAGAGTCTGACATATGAATGTTATCACGAATCAGTCTGACCTTCGACCAAAGTATAGGATTTTAAGCTGGTCCAGTTTTTTAATGTATAAAATGCTGATAATGGTGCACATAATATTTTTCCAAGCCTATCTATCTGACCCAATTGTAAAACTTAATTAAATTTTCGTTTTTTTTTTTTTTTACAGGAATCTCAATGCAGAAGATTCAAAATACAAGGATTATGCGGCAGAGCAGAGGTCCAAATCACTTGGTCCGAAAGAGGTGTCCGGCGTTTCAGGAGCGTTGGAAATGGGTTCCAAGTATAGATCTACGGAGAAACCTACTAAAATAGATGACAACAATGGAGGGGAGCTTTCAAATGAGAAATCTTCTAGCTCTAAAGCTTCTCCTTTGGGCTTGATAGAGAGATCTCCTTCAACGTCAAGTATCGACCGTAGATACACAAATAGAAGCGGTGCTAGGCGCAGCCTTGACATTGAAGAAACGGTCCGGAGAAGCGGTGCCGATAACAGGGATTTCTCAAACTCTGATGACAGAGTGGGTCGAGATTTGCCATCGGAAAAGCCTCTGGCCGGCGAATCCTCTCCGGTTGATTCGTCCGTTTATAATAATAGATCGAATCAAGGTAACTCGTCTTTGATCCCTCCACAATCGGCTTTCAGGACTGGAGGGGACAGCCCGTTTCTTAGTTCATCACTGGAAGATGATAACAGAATGAATTACAATTCGCGTTACCACCGAAGAAGCGTTGATCCAAATATGGGTGGAAGAGGTCATAATAGTAATACTTGGAGGGCCGTTCCAAACTGGGCTTCTCCGATACCAAACGGGCTGTTTCCGTTCCAACACGGCCCACCTGGAGGTTTCCAGGGAATGATGCCACAGTTTCCTGGTCCGCTCTTTGCAGTCAGATCTTCGATGGAGCTCAGTCACGCTGGGATTCCATATCATCTTCCTGATGCCGACAGATTTCCCAATCATTTGAGACCGCTTGGGTGGCCAAATATGATGGATGGCTCTGGGCCTTCTCATATGCATGGATGGGACGGAAGTAACGGTGTCTTTAGGGACGATCCTCATATGTACGCGTCAGCCGAGTGGGATCAGAACAGACATTCGATGAATAGCCGGGGAAGGGAATCCAGCGTTGATCCATGGAAAGGACAGAACGGTGATGCGAAAAGGGACTTGATATCCCCATCATCGCACAAAGACGATCATCATCCCGCACAGGCCTCTGCGGAGGATAGCTTGGCTGCTCAGGTGGGTCTGATATTGGGCGAAGATACTCGCGAGCATGGGATTCAGGGAAAATCTTCCGAAATAAGGCCCGGTGTAGCAACCTCTGCAGAAGAGTCTCTGCCTAAGGTCACCCATGAGAAGAAACTTGATTCTTCCAAATCTTTGAAGGATGACATTACCTATGTGAGCCGTTATTACCTCTCTAAGCTTGACATATCTGTGGAACTTGCCCCTCCGGACTTGTATAACAAATGCATGAGTTTACTTCATATTGAACAAAGTACGATCTCGGACAAAGAGACCACCAGGCCGTTAATGTCGAAGGTACCTTCAGAAAACTTATTTTTTCATTTATCTTTATTGTATAAATGAGTACTGAACCTTTTTTTTTTCTTTTTCTTTTTATGTTCCTTCTGATGTCATAGGACGTTTTAAGGGCAGGAGTAAACTTATCCAAAAGCTCATGGGTTTCCTCACACATACCTGCCATTAAGGATTCAGTCTTTCAGGTAATAGAGCTACAATAGATGTTGGTGCTGATGTACATTATCATTGTCGAATGATTTCATTTTTTTTTTTTTAATTTTTTGAAAATTTCATATTGGAAGAAATGCAACTAAATTTATCTCACATTTCCCTCTTGGTATACCGTATTTTGGAGGGAAAGGAGGATAATTTTTATATTCTCTATTGATGGGTAATTCGAGGCAGAGAAATTAATTTTCTATCATTTGGTTTTGGTTGACATTATTTGTCATGTTTTGCAGAGAGCTATGGACCTTTACAATAAACAGAGAGTTGAATCCGGACGCAAACCAGTATCGTCAAAAAGAGCATCAGATGTCATATCGGAACCCAAACACGATGCAATTTCCGCATCAAGACCGGAGAGGATGGACGAGCAGGTAGATCAAAACATGGAAGAAGTTGATGAACCAATCCCAGCTCCGGACACAGAAATGGTGGACGCCCCAAATCCAAACCCAGACACCGAGATTGTCGAAGCCGATTCAGCTCCCGTTCCGCAGGAGGAGAAAATGGATGATGTGGTTTTACCGTCCTCTCCCGAATTGCAGAGCCGCGATCCTGTTTGTATCCCGAAATTGGAAGTGCCGGCCGAAGATAATGTCCTAGACAATCTCGCCGAGCCTCAGGCCGTTTCAGGCGTGGTCAAAGTGGAAGCTTCGTCTCTCGATCCGGCGGCGAAATTAGAGGATTTAAGTGCTGATGACGGGTTTGAGTCTCTCAACGACTTGCCCGGTGATGATGACCTGGTCGGGATTTGCAAGACCGATGATTTGGTTGGTTCACTCAAGGATTATGAGGTGATGTCAGAGTCAAATGATTATGAGTCGGTAAATTTAAGTCGGATACATCATTCTCCTGAAAGTACACATTGAGACAATTTCTTTATCCCTCATCTTTTTTATTTGCCCTTTTTGGTAAGTTGGCCTTTTTTTTTGCTTTTTCCCATTTCTTGTTGCTTTTTTCTATTTAGCAAGGAAATAAAACTATTATATGCTTCTTCTTGTTTTTTCTCAATTTCGTTTGGCCATCTTCTCTTACAAAATCTTTTGCTCTTTTCTTCCCTGTGGTTTTATTTTTCTGGGTTAAAGTCCGCAGATTTGGCTCTTTTTCCCGTTACATTTCTTGCACCAGTTGATCTGATATCTGCTTTTTTTTTTTCTATCTCATCCATTTCCTAATTTGAGCAAAATTCTCTTTTTCTCGCTTAATATTGAAAAGAAAATTGTAGCCTTTCTGGGTTGTCTATAAAATGTGATTTTTGTTAAGGCATCATTGAGTTTCTTATTTGAAATCGATTTTTAGGCTAGGAAAATAGGATAGATACCCTGTAGACAATCTTTTATCAAAGTGTTTGTTTACTGATGTTTTGTTTTCCATACTTTAAATTACGAGGGTTCATTTTTCTTTTCTTTTTTTCCCTTCTACGGTGCAAAGGTCGTCAAAGAATCGTACGTCATATTTATTTCTTAGGAAACGTAGTATACTTTTATGATTAGTGTCGGGGCTTATGGTCAAGTATTTGGGAGCCTTGCACGAATAGATATTCTATTAAATTTTGAGTAGGTTAAATTTTTGAATACTTCGAATTTTTAAATATTATGTGTGTATATATATATATATTTTTAATTTTCAGACTAACGAAACTGTAAACCAAATATGTTTATAAATGTTTTTGAAAGAAGGTACGGAATATTCTTTCTTCGACAAAATTACCAAATATAACCTCTGCCATTCTCATACTGATTGAAAAATACAGTCTCAAGGAAAAAAAAAAATATTAGTAGCCAAAATTTTGTCCAACAAAGCAGCAAACACTTGCACTTCAGAGTGACACCAAAGCGACCAAACTACACTCTTATCTGCAAATGAACAACTCAACCACAGTTTGACATGACTTTAATTTCAACTTTACGCCAAAAGCTGAATTTGACAAAAAAAAAAAATAGTATTAAGTCATTTGTATAAATACAATTTTACCTTCAATAATTAATGTTAACAAAACAAAAAGAAAACTCAAATTTCATAGATGTCAATAACAGATATCAATTGTTAACATCATGTTGTGGTAAAACTATATTTATATAAGTGATTTACTATTTTTTATATCAAATGGTGATAATTTAACAAACGGTGATAATTGAGATAATTTCTTAAAATTTAATAAACTTGTTCGACTCACGTGCCTTATTAATTAGGTTGTCAAATGGTAGGCCAATATCTTGTCACATAGCAAACTAGTTCATGGCGTAGACCAAGGCAAAGTTTATGTCCACTCGTAGGCAGATTTTTTTTTTTTTTTTCTTTTTCTTTTCTTTTCTCCATCTCAAAATTTCTTCTACCAATATTTCTCATCAAAACGCACATGCAAAACACAAGATTTAAAAAAGAAAAATCTTTTCGAAGAGCCAGTGGTGACTAAAGCATTAGTTGTTCGTTGCACCGAACTCAAAATGGCTGGTCTGTTAGTCAGAAGTTATTACACTACAAACACATCTCTTAGACTATTCACGCAAATACCCTCATATTCTCACTACAACAACACAGTTCTGAAACGCTTTAGAAGTGGAAGGTTTAAGGTATCGCCACATTTTGGGTATAATTCAGAGAAAGGGAAACACTTTTGTGTGCAAAGTTGTAGCATCAGTAGTTCTTCAATCTCATCGCCTGAGGAAATTGGGGCCAAGGAAAGTGAATCAGAATCAGAATCATCATCATCATCTTCATCGGCGTGGTTGGTTGAGGACGATGCAAATCTCGATGTTAACGACGATCGTGGTGGTGAGAGAAATAATGAGAATGAGTATTTGGTGAATGATTTTGGATGGAAAGTAAGAAGATTGGCCAGCAATATTGAAGAGATTAGAAATGTTGCTTGGATTCAAGCTCAGGCTTTTCATGTACCCACTCTCTTCTTTGATGACTACTTTTTTAAGTTCTTTCAGGTCTGTTTTCTTCTTCTTCATCATTACCTTTTATGGGGTCTTTCTTCTTCCTTTCTTTATTTTATTTAATTTATTTTTAATTAATGGTATATATTTCAGGGTGAAGTGCTTGCTGGGCTGATTTATAAACTAAAAAACTCACCACCTAACAGGTACATTAAGGATTCTAATTTAAGTTGTTATTTTCCTTCATTTATAAACTAAAAAACTCACCACCTAACAGGTACATTAAGGATTCTAATTTAAGTTGTTATTTTCCTTCATACACCCCAAAAAAAAAAATATTCATAATCTTAGGTCTTTGTTACGGTTCATGATATTTTAGGAATTTATTACAGGAAAAACTATACCATTTTCAAAGTTAAAAAATATAGTCATGTCCGAATTTTATTTTATTTTACCTTGTTGGTAACAAACATATTTTTGAAATTTTGGATTATTTCCCTAATTTTAGACAAATCTTATTTATTTTATACGTTATTGATTTCAATTGACTATTTACCTAGCGCACTCTTTAATAAATTAATCAATGCTGATACAAATATTTTGAAAAATGCAAATAGGTATGCTTGTTTAGTTGCTGAACCAGAAACTAGTGATCTTACCCAAACAGAAGAAAAAGAACAAATTCTTGTGGGAGTTGTTGATGCAACGGCTTTGAGAGACCAAAATGTGCTTCAATATTTTCCACCTGATGCTGATGAATATCTCTACATCTCTGGGATTGCAGTTTCAGAAACTTTCAGGTTCTTTTTCATTTAATTTTTTATATATTTTTCTTCTCACTCAAGTGATTGATGATCACAATAAGCCTGCAATTTTTTGTTTTTAGGAGAAAGAAGATAGCAACAGTGTTGCTAAAAGCCTGTGACACGTTGTCAATTTCATGGGGATTTAAGTATCTCGTTCTCCGGGCCTACGAGGATGACCACGGGGCTCGAAAGCTCTACTCAAACGCAGGCTACAGAGTGGTCTCCGGCGACCCACCGTGGTTCACGACTTGGATCGGAAGAAAGAGACGAGTTCTCATGATCAAATATCCAAATGAATCTTCACATAGAGATTCTTATCAAATGAACTGATCATTAAGCTTGTTGTACAATGCAACTATTTTTTCCTTCTGTTTTTTTTTTTAACCTTCCATGCAATTCAAAGTCAAACTAACGTGCAGCAAAAGAAAGAAAGAAAGAATCTTTATTTCTGATATCATCTAAAAGTACAACAATTATACATGGTTAGCGTTTCTAATTGTTGTTCATTTGCAGAAATAAGTTAGGAGACACGGTTATGCACAAATGCCAGGTAACCAAAAAAGTGCTGGCAAAACTCTCTCTCTCTCTCTCTCAGCTCTAAATGATTTGTTCTAACAGAATTATGGGAGCAAACAAAAAAAAAAAAAACAAAAAAACGAAAAAAGAATACCCTACTTCCTTTTTTTTTTATTCTTTCCTTCCTCAACAAAATTACAATTTTCGTATGACTGTAAGATCCCGTGGATGAGGGAATGGGTTAGCCGTGCATTTCTTTCCGGAGAAATAATGGAATTTCTGTGCAAGTTTTTTCGGATACTAATTCATGAACTGTCGACAGTCTGGAGCTTTACACAAACAAGGGACTTTAAATTCATCGGGTTCATCCGGATCAAACAGGTAGTCATACCTGCCAAGTCAAATACCCGAAAAACGAAATCTCAACTCAAGAAAACTGATAAATATATGATGTGAAAAAGGGGAAAAATAAATATGTTACGTTAGTTCGTCGCCGGCAGCAACATTAGCCTTAGCAATAAGAACGATCCGACTTTCATCATCGCCAACGCTCATTATCCTCGCATAGCAGTTGGGCATGCACTGTGTATCAAAGTTGAACAAAATTTAAAATTAAGCATTAAATTTTAAAAAATTAAGATTATTAAGATTAACTTACAGAATGATTGATTAGGCGCGCTATGTTCCCTTTATCTGTAGCATCCACCACTACTTCTTCGCTGATCTTAAAGAGCTGTACCGTCAATGGGGTATCAAATCGATTAGATTGCTTACTTCTGAACTAAGCATGGTTTGAATAGCTTTCGATAAGCAAAGCAAAGGTGAGACTTACATAACAGTCCTTGCCTTCGAGTCTGTAACGTGCTTCCCTGAGATCCGCAATGCTACGCCTCACCTGCTCGCCCCGGTATTCAAGGACCTGCGCAAACACGCAAATGATTCTCATTCAAATTCTAAATGTTTGTATGTAACAATAGTAGAATCATATCGTATTTTCTCTATAATTACGCATACCATATCGCCTTCTTGAATAGTTTTACGAGCAAAGAGACCCCAGCCATGTATGCCCGATCTACCAAAGCAAACCCGACCATTTTCGGTTTTCTGTAGTCAAACACCAAATGAGAGTCAATACAAAGTGGGAGATTATATTACAAAGTAAATGGAAAGGGATAAATATTTTGCCTGCAAGTGGTAGAGTCGTTCTCTGAAAGACGAAAATGTTTTCGGCTCCTCAACAACGTGCTGAAATAATGGGATAAGAAGTGGGGGAAAATATAGCACTGTGAGCTTCGGAATGGTTGATAAGCAAACATTGTTCATCGGGCGAGATTTATTTTTATCAAGTCAAAGAAGCTTTACCATAAAAGGATTGAGACTTTCTATTGTTTCCAAGGGATGGCGGTAATGTCCTCTGACGCGGTGTATAACAGTTTCTTCTTCCGCTCTCTAAAAAACGAAGACAACGAATGAAATACTAAATCTCCATTATGTGATTGGTTCAGTTATGTGTTTTGCACACAACAGAGCCTAAATTTATTTACCGATTCTTGATCACTTGAAAAAATACGCATAATTAGACGAAATCGAAGAGGATTAACTACCTTCTTGTTATTGTTTGATCTTTTGTATATCCGACACCTTGCAGCAGATAATGACTCAGGCGGAGGAGTCTCATCTTCTGGAGTCTCTTCTATCTTTACTCTATTCGATGAGATTAACCTCGAACCGGACTTCTTTTTATTTTGGAGAAGGTTTTTCGCAGAAAAGACACCTGTCGGTGTCTGTATAATTAAGACCGTATCTGGATTTGGAGCCCTGTGCCATAAATAAAGTTATTATTTTATATTCATCAAATTGCATTACATCCAATGAATAGGAAGCAGGAGATTGGAAATTAGAAAGAAAAAAAAAAAAAAAAAAAAAAAAAAAAGTCAGACCTGTGATAAGCACAGTACGAAATCATTTTTGTGATCTGTCTGCCATTCTTTTCCAAGCAGTGCAGCTGCAATTTAACGAAGGAGAAAAAAGTTGGAAAAATGTATTTCAATCAGATAGTCAACACGGAGATCATCGCTATAGAGGACAAAGAGACAGTGAGTAGAATCTCACCTCCATTCGATACCCTGCCCTTGAGGCACACATTGCATGGTAATAAGTCGAACACTTGCAACATTGCATGCACGACCCGTGAATTTGCTTGCAAATTACACAAATCTGGAGTTCATTAAAAAAAAAAAAAAAATTAATTTGTATTAGCTACAATTTTCATCAATTTTACACGAAGGCAGTTTTGATAGGAGCGAAAATCGGACCTTGACAAAAGAATTAGAAGGAATACTTAAAATCCCAAGAGCAGGTTCCATCTTTTCATCACTTGCAAAAGCGACTTCTGGCCTAAACCAAGCACACGTGACGTGAACCCACAATGGTTCCACATCAGTTGGCTTTAGAGCACCACCTGAACATGATGACAATCCAACAGGGTAATCAGACCCAAGCTACTGAAGCGTGATTTAAAACTTCAAGCAGCTTTACATAAAACTTGGAATTTTCCATTTTTTTTTTTTCAAGAATGTGAACAAGATAAAATCATATCGAAACTTGCCTTTTACGGGGCAGAGACAGCAGTCTCTCTTAACTTCGGGCGTTTCGCATACTTTGCAAACCCATGAAGTAATATCCCGAACATTTCGTGCTCCGTAGCATTCTTGATGAACAGCTATCTGGCATCTGATGATATAACACATATATTCTTAGCACAAATCTTCACGCCATAAAAAGTGATAAAAACGGGTTTAAATAATGGAAACAAGAAGAAGTGCTTAGATAATGAGCAGTGTCGTAATACCTAATGCAGATGATGATCTTATTGTAGTCCCAGTCCTCTACCCATCGACACACGGCACATCGTTCAGTCGTCCACTTGGCATGAACAGCTTCGTACTTCTCTGATATTGCAATTAATACAAAGCCATCGGCCTCAACAAACACATTTTATTGCTGGAATCGTTTTATTTAAACAAGTACATAAAATGGCAATATTTATACCTTGCAGAAAGGCAAGCAACTTCTTCTTCCGTTCTTTAATGGAAAGTTTTCTAGGAGTCTTAACAGATACAAGAGCACTTTCATGATATTCGGCAAGCTGCAACATCTGTAAAATCAAATAACGTTGCGTTTTAAAACTGAAATTTGGAGGCAAAAAAAAAAGGCTATTCATTTATTTCTCAATATATCAGCATAGAGGGGAAAAAAAAAATTGTTTTAGAAGAAAAGCCGAGCACGAACCCATTGTTCTAGTGTCGACATAGAACCTTTTACCCTGACACTGGTTTTCCAGTTTCGTGACTTGGAACCAGTGTGTCGCTCCCATTCACTAAGTTGGTGTTTTTCCGACCCACAGTACCCACATTTGCAAACAACTCTGGAAAAAGGAAAATAAGAGAAGAAGAAAATAAGTTAGACCATAAATAACATAATATAGATAGAAAATATTATGACTTCTGTATTTAAAGAGAAGAAGGAAATAATAACTCATTTTAAAATTATGTCTCCACTAAAGGACCAACAATCGGAATTAATGCTTACAAGTGAAGGCTGGGAAAATATGTTCCTTCCACACCGCTGCAGACAACGGTAACCTTGTTAGGCAGAACCAATTGGCCATTGCCTTTATTCCATCTGCATAGAAAACCTTAATCATTTAGATGACGTGGATATAGACAATATTTATTCACACAGTAATATAGATAGATAGTTATATAAAAAATAAAGAAAAATATCGCATTAATTGTATAGCTAATTAAAAAAAAAATAAGAGTAAAAAAATTGTTTGTTCTCAGACTTACTTGACTCTTGGTTTTCCTCTTTCTGAATCTGATAATTCAAAATTAAACTTGGCTTTGCAAGGTGGGCAGAAATATTCAGTGCCTCCCAGGTTCTTCAAAAATGAACAATTGATTAAAGCATTATGAGTGTGAAATGTTTCATTATATTTCTCATATTACGCAGACAAATAAGAATTAATAATAGATCCTCAAATGAACAAACCTTAAACAGGTTGCTTGAAATTTTATCACATTCAGCATGAACCCATACTTTACAACCATCACACCGAACCTGTTCAAAAGAAGACATTATTAACAGAGTTCAGAGGCAGCAATAGAACTAGGAACAAACATTCGAGTTTTTAGGGCCTCCCTTACCCAACTTCCACTGTCCGAATGGTTCCAGATTTTCTTGCATATGCCACAGAAATGGTTCAACTTCATTAACTGTGACAAGATAACACAACTCCCATATCAAGAGTACAATAAATACAAAGAAAAAATTATACAAAATAGCCATTTGGAACGGACTGACTAGAAAAATAGCAAAGGTTTCAAAAATTTAACAAAATAGCCAAAGTTACAGTTACCACGTCCTAGTTTTTTTTTACACTATCAGTAAAAATATTGACATTCTGTACAGAAGCAATTCACCTGGTACCTGTAACGTTAGGCTCTTTTTTAACAAACCTTGGCTATTTAGCTACAACACCCATAAATAAATGGCACACATAAAGCGAGAAACGAGATCGGTAGAGCAAGTAATACAAACCCTAGCACAAGTTTTGCACATAAATTGGCAAGACGTAGCGGAAACCTTCATCTTTTTTGTCATCTTGAGAGGAAGGCTCGTATTGCAGCCTTCACAAGGTCGAGTATCTTTCCTATTTTCAAACCGCTCCTGCGTAGAGTTTCCAATTCAACCGTCAATAAAAAAAAAAAAAAAAAAAAAAAAAGTCGTCGAAAGAAACTGATTGTCACGTCTAGCAAGCAAGAGATCATTTTTCACCAATCTACAGAAAGAACTTTGCCTGGTTCAGAAAGTAAGAATCGAGATCCCGGTTGATGGAACCAGAAGCCTCGTGAGTTCCTCGGAGAGCGGATTCCTCGTAAGTCAGGTTTCCAGCGGCCATGTTTATGTCCGCGATCAATTTCTCCGTAAACCCTTGTTCCGCCAAAAACGCCTCTTCTATGGCCATTTGAAAATCACAGGGACCACAGTCATCCAATACCCCAGACTGATTCTGAAATCTATGCATGCACACAAAAAAATACATAACCAAACCCCCAAAATAGGAAAGAAAAAATTAATTTCCAAATGGCAATTAAGATTAACTACACACCTGTCCACATTATCCATAAATGGGAAAATGTTGCCTCTTCTAACCCACGCATAATCCTGCTCAATCATTACCATTCCATAAAGACAAGCAATATATATATAACCAATTTGAAGAACAACGCTCAATATATAATCATTTTACCCTTTGATTTTGGTTCCCGGAGTATCCAAAAAACATGACGCAAGCTGCGTCGGAGATGCAAGCTCGCAGGACGAGCTCCGGCGCCTGAGTCATCGGGTCGATCACGATGGCCGGCCAAAACGGCTCCTTCTTCCCCGCCTTGGACCACACGATGTCACCGGAATAAAAATCCTCCGGCCCGAAAAGCCCGTCCTCGTTCCTCTCCACCTTCTGATGCTCTTGCACAGGCGCGAGAGATCTCCGAGAAGAAGAGCTCGAGTACTTCTTCATGTACAAATTCTTGACCGTGCTCAATCTTCCTTCGATCTCTTCCTCTTCTTCTTCTTCTTCTTCATCTTCTTCTTCTTCGTCCTCCTCTTCTTCGTACTTAAACCCATTTCGGTGATAGGCATTCTTCGCCTTCTTCATCGTCTGAGTTTGGCCAAAGCTTTTGAGCGTCTTAAAGCTGGTGATCTTCTCTTTCTTACATTCTAAGTAACTCTCGTCGTCGACATCATCGGCCTTGCTTTCTTTCCTCCAATTCTCGATGACGGAGTCGTTGAACCGAGAAGGAAGAACCTGAACCCGGCCACGAGAAGTCCTCACCAGCGGAGGCCTCGTCGCCTCGGCCTTCCCACGCGCCGCCGCAGCCGCCTCCGCCGCGGCGGCGACGGAGCTCCTTCCGTTCGGCCTCAGCTCCCCGGCCTCCGGCGAGAAAGAGACCTCGGAGTTGTTGCACCACGAAGCGGTGAAGTCTTTCTCCGCCGCGAAAGCCTTCTCCGCCGCGGCGGAGCTCAGAACCAGTCCGTGGAGGCTCACCGGGATTATCCCCGCCGCGACCTCGCCGAGGAGATTGAGAGGGTAATAGCCGCCATTGAAAGCCTTCCTCTTCTTCCTGGCCACGGACCTCTCGTCCTCGTCTCCGACCGACGAACCGCCGCCGCGAGGTTTGCACCGCTTCAGCCTCGGCATTTCGGTCTTCAGATTCCTCTTGATTATCATCTTCGCTTTTCCGGTAACGAAAACGAACAAACGATTACCTTCCCTTTTCTCTCCCTCCGCAGAATCTCAGCCTCGCGTGGTGTCGGAAACCATAGCGCCAGGGAAATTCCACATCATAGCCCTCGAATTCGGACGCAGAGCAGGTAAAACCCTAATTTATCCAGATACTGGAAAAGAAAGGGAAAAAAAACAGAGCAATTAAGAAGACGAAGAAAGACGAGAGAGAGAGACTTGAAAGAGGAAGCTCAATGTCACAGAATTCAAACTGAGAAGAAAAGATCGGAAACGCAGAAGAAGCTAGAGAGAGAAAGTTGAAGATAGAAGGAGATAGGTAGAGAGAGAAACAGAGATCTGTTTTGTTAGTGAATAAATATGTTATAATTGTTTTTCTCAATTACAATTACGTATATATCTTTCTAATTGCTTCTTCTTCTTCAAAAATCAGAACTCAATAGAATTTTTTTTTAAATTTACTTAGAGAGTATAGTGAAAACCGAGAAAGAGGAGAGAGAAAGGAATGGGTCGGTATTATCTGTGGTATTTTAGAGAGAGAGTGTGAATTGGAGATTTGGAGATTTGGTCGTGGTGGTCTCTCTGATTATCAATGGGCTTTTTTTCTTTCTTTTGGGTCTGCAATTTTTTCCTCTTTTTTTTTTTTTTTTTTGAAAACCTTACTTATTATTCATATTTCATACTCAAAATCGTTACTATGGCTTCAAAAAAATTGTTAGTCATTCACTTGAAAATTTCGAAGGTTACATGCTAAGTCACGAATATTGTCTATGGTCATTTTTATTTTTGGGTCTCTGATTATGGTGAGTCAAGTGCTCTATGTGAGTTTTGTTAATTTGTGTCTTACTTCAATTTTGGGTACAATTTCAGATAATTTCGTGTTTTCAGTCAGATGATGAGGTTTTTTTTTTTTTGGGCCTTTCTCTATCTTACTCTGTAGGTGGTGTTCTTTTGTTGTGTGTTGATGGTTTTTGAAGCTCTGAAAAATACATATATATAGGTTTTCTTCGTCAATTATTTTCATGTAATACCTTTTTCCCAAAGTTATTGGAAGGGTATTTTAGTAGTTTCTCTTTCTCATGGATCTTAATTATCTTCCTCACAGAAAAAGATAAAAGAATCTGCAAATTTTTGAAAAAATTAAATATGAAATTTCGTTATGTTAATTAATTTGGGGTAATTTTACCTTGTGGGTTGGTTAAAGGTTTGATCTTTGGCAGACCCAAAGACTAAAAGGTTCAATCTTTGCTTGTTTTGTATTTTAGTATATTTTCCCTGTTTTCTTTTCTTGTTGTTAGTTGTAACGTTTATGGGTGGTCGCTGAGGCCCAATCTAGGTTGTTGATTTTTTTTTTTTTTTTTTTAAGTTATCATCTTTGTGTTGGTCCGAGACTCTGAAATTGAAGATTGAGCGAGAATCAACTGAAGGAAAAAGCAAATTGCATCGACTTTGAGAAATAGGTTTTCTTTGAGCTATTGGACTGAATTTATATTGCAGACATATCATCACTGAGTTTTCTATGTCCGGTCGGTGGTGTGTCATCTTGGCATGGAATTTTTTATTATTTTTTTTCACCAAAGTTTTTAAGTATGTTTTTCCGTTTTAGGTAGGCTTCAAATTTATGATTTCATAATGGGTCCACAAAAGTACTTTTTAGTTATTTATTGGCTAATTTAACTAAATAGCCAATTTAACTCTCTATATTGAGCTCATTAGGTATTATAGTTAGCAAAATGAGAAAATAAACACTCCAACCATGTCCATAATGGCTCTCTATCTCAATTCTTAATATTAATATAATCATATTACTTTATTATATTATTGTATCGTTATATTTTTTTTTTCCAACAACTCTTTTTTTTAATATTAAAATAATGAAGGTTATCTATAGTAGAGAGTGTGGCAGAGGTGAGATGTAAAAAAAATGACTATAAAAAGTAGCTAAAATATATAGAACACCATTGGAGATGCTCTAAGATGATTCCAAAAAAGGCCTTGACAAATATCCGGTAGCAAATGGCGGCTAAGCAAGTACGATGAGGATTACCTTGGAATGTGAATGGGTCCCTATGAGTTTTAATAAATTTCGTCTAATAAGTTAAATGTAATTTTAATTATAAAAATTATTGCAAAGTTATTTTGCTAACAGGATGAAGCTGCTTCTCAAGGATTTTACTAGTTCCTATCAATCCGCCTTTGTTCCGAGGCATTGGATATCGGAAAAATTCCGTGTTGGCTCAAGAAACAATGCTGACTATCAAGACGAAGTAAGGAAAATGGAGACTTATCGGCATTGGAAGTCCATTGTCGATGTTCAAACCGAATCTTGGTATTCGTCAAGGAGACCCTTAATTATGTCGTCATACATCTTCCTTTTTCTCCGAATAGGTACTCTCGAGGCTGTTGTGTAAGGTATAACAAGACACGAAATTGCACGGAATTACGGCACCCCAGTCATGCCCATTGTGTTCACCACCTCATGTTTACGGACGACACTTTCTCGTTTGCTCGAGCCTCGATCAAACGAGCAAAGGTCCTTTTGGGGTTGTTTGGAGAAATTCGCGAAATGGTTCGGGACAAGCGATTTGACTTTGGAAAAATCGAGTGTAGTGTTCTCCGAGAAGAGAAGAAATCACCTTCGAGTTCTCGGGATGAAGACTCTCGAGAGGAAGGAGAGATATCTCGGCAATCCCTTATTTTTCTCGAGAAGCCGAAAGTGCGGGATATTAGTTTTTTTTTTTTTTTTTTTTTAACGTAGGGGATCGAACAAAGGCTCGCTAGTTGGGAAAAGCAAGCTCTTGTCTCATGCTGGAAGAACTACGTTGGCGGTGATCACGAGTTGAGAGGAAATATGCAAACCGAAGCGATGTGGAGTTCGGCGGGCCCGTGACGTTAATAATGGTATTATCACTCATGATAACGCACTGTGGTGCCTTGTTTCGAGGGCTAAATATGGTATTACATGGATGATGCTCTTATTAGCGTGTGTATATATATTAGTCATTATTATTATTATTGTATTTATGATTATTTTCCTTTTCATTTATTTCATTTTTGTTGTATTAGGGTTATATATTACACAGACTATTCTATTTCTTTACTATGCAATTCATTATTCAGACTATTCTATTTCTTTGCTTCACAAGGGTGCCCAAGTTTGAGTTGGGACGGGGAAATGAAGCGAATATATGAGACTCGAAATGGATCCCAGGGATCGACTAATGTGCTCAATGAAGCTCCATTCAATCCTTTTCGCGGCTCGCAGTTCCCCGGGGACACGAATGTGGGAAAAGGGATTAATTCGACAAATTTTCAGAGATGACAATGTGGAGGGAATTTTGAAAAGCACTCTCACTCCGTGGATAATCTCATTTGGAAGGGAAGTCGATGGAAGTTATTCTTTTGGAATGTACACAAAAAAAAAAAAAAAAAAATGTCTCTTCATGGGTGAAATTTTGAGAGATTTTCCCTCTCAAAGGGCCTAGTCTGATGTTGTTATTGGAGCGTGCAAAATGGGCAACCATGCAAGGGTGGAAAAAGCTATGGCTCTAGTCTGATGCCAAGACAATTGTCGATGGTTTTTCGGGTGAAAAATCAGTGTCCCCACTATATACAAGTTGACAGGAAAGATAAGAGAATTGCAGAGATTTTATTTCTTGTGCTTGATAATTGAAATTTGAAATTTAATTTGGATTCATAGAAGCTTTTAATCAAGTGGCTCACTTAATCTGTAGGTGGGCTGCAAAAATTCTATGGTTTGGAACCTTATCATTTTTTATTATGATACAAAGCATGTTTATGTTACTGATTTAGATAATTTTTTTTTTTTTTTTTTGTACATAATGTCTAGTTTATTGTATAAAAAATTATCTAAGGTCGGACCGAATCATAATATGAACCGTACTATCTATTTCATTATTTAGCTGATACGATCTTAATTTTTCAAACCACTTAAAATAAGACCGATCTAGTTAGAAGACCAGTTTGAAATCGGACCTAGTCATGCACACCTGTAATTGCAAATCTTAGCATTTTTAAACAAAAATTATAAACATCACCGGTCAACGTTTCGAATGGTATATCATTAATTAAATAAGAAAACAAATGTAATCCAAACGTTTGTGTACTTGATGCAAAACCTATCAAGAATCTGCTCGCTCTCATACTTCTATATCTTCTATCATGTGAAAACGTTTAGTACTTATTATAGCTTCGAGATCTCTACACAAAGCTATTATTTTACAAGTCACCAAACTTTTTTTTGTGGTAGGACGAGTGTATTTAATTTTAAAGAGGAATGTAAAAGCGAATTTAATGTGTTGAAAACCAAAAAAGAACAAGTAAAGAATATTCCATTTCCATTCAAAAGGTGCAAAGCGAATCATTCTATTAGTTCGGAATCAAACTTAGGAAGCCATGGAACGAACTCAAACAATGCATTTAATAACATCAATATTCAGACATATTATTATAATATGAACAAAGTACATGTCAACCCCTCTTGGTTTATTTATGTGTAATATATTAGGAAACACCCTATTTACAAAACTCTACAAGAAGCCCATTTACAAGAGGAGTTTAATTACTATCTTATTAGAACATAAATAGTAAGGGCTTATTAGACAAACAAGATTTTAATCCGAATAACTAAACACTCATTCCTAGCTACCTAGCCCATCTTCTTCTTCTTCTTCTTCTTCTTCTTCTTCTTCATCATCATCATCATCATCGTAATCTTCTTCTTCTTCTTCTTCTTCTTCTTCTTCTTCTTCTGCTGATTTTTCATGTCAAAAGTCAATGCTTTTTTTTTTCCCCATCAGAGTACTCTTATTCGGTCCTCGCAAACCGTCCCCGGATCCTCGGTTGGCTATCAGCAAGAGCCTTCCTACAAGCATACTGCAAAACAAATAAATAGATGTGTTAGAAATCAATGACTATAAAACACTAGAACACTTAAAAACAAGAACACGCGAATATATATTATGCGGAAAACCCAAGACGAGAAAAATCACGGGCAGACGAGAGAAATCAAGTACGTCGAAAAATAGGCTACAACCCTATGCTTGGACTAAAAAAAAAAAAAAAAAAAAAAAAAACTGTAAAGGTTGGTACTTTGTCATCGGCTCAGCTCCTCGATCCACAACTACGTTCCGTGAATATTGACCAAAGCCCATTCGGGTCACCAAAGCTCTCACTAAATAAATCAAATCGACAAGGCGACTTAACTAGCTTTACCTTGATCTTCCTGCCAAAGTTCCTCTTGCTCTTCTTGGTCCTGTACCGGGAAAGCTGTTCCTTTCGCTCCCTGGAGATGCTTTTCCCGATCACCATCGTCGACGGACGCGGAGACTTGACCGCCGAGCTCCCATTCGCATCGCCATTGCCGCTCCCGAGAGTCTGTCATGGAAATTTTTTCAGAATCAAACGTTTCTCAGCCCCGATATCCACTTCTCAACTCTCTCTCTCTCTCTCTCGCAAAATTTTACCTTTATGTCCCCCTCGCTGAACGCCCTCCTCATCCGCGCGGAAAGGTCCATAAGGCCCTCCTCATCTTCCTCCGGCAGCGGGGCCGTCAAGGCGGGCCCGCCGTGTTGGTGGTGGCGGTGATAAGCCCAGTCCATGGAGCTCAGGCACTCGGAGCTCACGCTCTTCTGGAACGGACTCGCCTCGTCGAGGCTCGTGGCCGGGGCTGCGATCTCGAGCGGCTCGTAGAGAGGGATCTCCATCGCGGCCTGCTCGAGCAAGTCCTTCTCGCACTCGTACAGAACCTCGTTCAAGAGCTGATCGTCCGCTTCTCGGGACGACATCATCGCCTCCCCCGATGACATCATCATCGGCTCGTTGTTGTCGATCATGATCGCCTCCAGAGCCTTGAACAGGTCTCCTTCCCCTCCCAGATCGTACTCCGAGATCATCGAAGAACCCGGCGACACAAGGTTGCTCTGAAAAGATTATTATTATGAAAAGAGAGAAGAAAATGAAATGAGTTAGATTTTCGCATAATATAAGGAGACTTGAGATCAATGGAAAGCGTTTTTGGGTTAGATTTTGCTTTTTAGAAGCAGCCATTATCAGATACACAAAGAAAGCACCATAACCACCACTGAGTTCTCTTTTGAATCGGATTTCTTGAAAGGAAACCCATTTTAGGCCAAGAATGACTTTGTTTGAGCAAAACCAGTGGCATGGAAAGTCTCTTGGGGTTTTTCCATTTTCAACAAAAACTTACCTTAAATTGCCATGGTATACAATCCAACAGAACTAACTTCTTCTTTTTCCCCTCCAACTTTAATTTCTTGTTGCCCAACTTTAATTTTTCCCCAAACCCCCCAAAAAGATAGAACTTTATTTTACTGATAAGATATAGCTTTTTATTTTAGTGCGGTGGATAAAAAATATCTATATATTTTTTTAAAAAATAACAGCATCAACAACTTCGGAGTTCAGATTAGAAGTACAGAAATTAGAAGTACAGAAATTAGAAGATAGATTATTGAACACGTATTGGTGGCAAAAGAAAGAGATATTTTTTTTTTTTTTTTTATATTTCACTTGTACTGCTTTTCTTCTTTTTCCTTTTCAATCCTTTTCCAGATCCAGCAACAAAAGCTATCTCCAGCTGTTTCTATTTTCCACCTTGACAAAAGAGAAATTTATAGTGGAAAGAAAGAACAAATAGAAATTTCCACTTTGTTCATCTTTTGAATTATCATTTTTAACTAACCTAAATAAAAAATAAATAAAAAAACAACAAAAGATTTCATCTTTGAAATCCATTTCACTTCTAAATGGTGTTCATCGAGAGAGGAATTTGCATATCCGAGTAAAATAAGTTCAAATAAAACCAACTAAGAACCATGCAAATCGAGAGAGAGAGAGAGAGAGAGAGAGAGATATACTATTAAAGCATTGGACCTCTGGGCTCTGCACAAATCCTCATATTGTTGAACATCTTGAGCGTAATTCTGAAAACAAGGAAACAAAAGCCCTGTTTCTGCATACATTTCCTAAAGATCACACCTTTACTCTGAATCCTTCAGCTTTTTTTTTTTTTTTTTTTATGTTATCAACTTTGCCCAAGAACTGAGTGTACACTGAAAACAGAGCAGACAGAGAACTCCAAATGGAGAGAAGCGATTGGCTTCGATGGTGGTTTAGGGCCTCGCTATGAAAGAGAGTATTTATATGCATAAAATAATTGATGATGCTAGTGGGTAAATAAAAAAATTTCAGTGATGATGTCATATAATATGGACAAAATAAGATGAGAGAGGACGTTATTGCTTTTGTAATGCTTTGTCCCATGTCTCTTGTCATTCTCATTACTATATTCACTTTATTATTTTCGAGAGTTTTTATATGATTATTTGTAGATGTTGTCATTTATTTATTAGTATTGGAATATCTCATACATGGTTGGGGTTTTATTTCTCACTGGTTGTCAGTCTAATTTTGTTGGACATGCTTTCATTTTTAATATATCAAAATTTTAACATACTTCAGTTAATTTATTGTCGTTTTCACGCGCGAGTGGTGGCGCGTGTACATATATTCTTCCTAAGTTGTCCAGATCCAATGAACGCGAAGACACAAACAAAGTTCTGAAGTGCGAGTTTTTTTGTTGTGTTAGACTCTTTTTTTTTTAGGGACGCTATTTGTCCCGATTCACGAGTGGGAACGATCCACTCGTGAGTTGACACGTGGCAGTTAGTGGTCACGTGTCAACTCACGAGTGTATCGTTCTCCACTCGTGAATCGGGACAAAAATCATTTCGCTTTTTTTTTTTCTTTTTTCTTTTTTTGCCTAAGAAAAGTATTCTTCAAAACCATCTTCAACAACCACCTTACACAGCAACATTCACCTTAGTGTATTTCATATTGGAATTTTTATTTCTTTTAAGTAAATATGTAACTTTCAATTATATTAAAACAATACATAAAAATATAATGGATTTAAATTATATGGAAATAATAAGAAAATGACCCATTCAATTTATTTTTAATACTCTGCCAAATCTCCTGAAATCAAAGTCGATAGTTTCGTTAGAAAATTCCCACAATCAACATGACCCGAAAGATAAAATATAATATATTTTGAATATATGCATTATATAATTCATAAACAAGAAATCTACACTTAGTAATAAGTTAGTCGAACGAAGAATTCATTTGACCTTCACTTAATAATATAGCAGTATCAACTAATAATCCTTCTGATTCCAACTATACTTATGACGAGTCTCCTTGATCCAGCTTTGTGCTTAATACCATACCCTCTATTTTCTCAAAGATCACTGCATAAACTTACTTGGGAGTTTATTCCATTTGGCGAATTGAACTCGTGCAAAAGAAGCTTCATTCGAAATCATTCATACATTTTCACGATGATCGTGTCTTGTCCGCCTAAAGTCGTACACATCATCACAATCCTCGACTTCCTTTCTCTGTGATCCTTACAAAATTTTGTCGATGACCACCTTAGAAAATCTTAGTCTACTATTGCCTCAACCGTCAAACCTTCGCGCTCCCAAGATTCTCGATCAAAAGATACAATTAGCTAGAGGGTGGGAATCGATTCAACTTCTCGTAGATATCTTCTTGCCAATTTGCAGTGACACATAGTCAGTGACGGAGCCAGCTAAGGCCCAGGGGGGGCTTAAGCCCCACACAAATTTGTTTTTTTTGCACTTTTTGCCCATTTTAAAAAAAATTACATTTTTTTCCCTTGAAAATTTATAATTTTGGCCCAATTTTTATAAATTTTTTACAATCAAGCCCCCCCTGAAATTTTTTTTTCAAATTAGCCCCCCCTGATGGGCTTTTCTGGCTCCGTCACTGCACATAGTTGTTCACTTTAGTAAAATATACGTGTATACAAGGACGAAGCCAATTTGTAGTGACACATAGTCTTTCATATATATATATATATATATATATATTTCACTTTTTGTCCATTTTTTCATTTTTTATTTTTTTATACATTTTTACCTTACAAATTTGCCCCATCTATTTTTTTTTTTTTTTTTTTTTTTTTTTGTATATTAACCCTCCCTATTCTATGTTGAGATGAAGATTTGCTATCTTGGTTTAGTTGCTTGTGCCTTACGCCAAGTTAGTAGAGTCTTTTTCTTTTTCTTCTTCCTATGTACTGACCGTCGTTTACCTTTAGGTAAACGACATGTTTTATCTTTTAACTTTTTAGGTCCCAAACGGCGATATTTCATCTATAGTTGACGAAAGTCGTTAAGTCAATGTATGTATATTTTATTTTCCCTTCTTTGTTTAATCAATAAAAAAAGTATTATTTAGAAATTCAATTCTCTTTTCTTTTTTTCTTGGTTTCTCTGTTCTCTCGGCGATGCTCCGTCGTAAAAGTCTAGGTTCTTGGCTTCATCTTGTATATATATACTTATATATTAATGTTGACAAATTAAATTAATATCTAATTGGTTATTATTTTATTATCATTTCAGAAGAATACTTCCTTTATCTCTCTCATTTATCATTCTCTTTCGTCACGGGATAACAAATCTTTATCAATGTTTCGGACAACAATTTTTGACAAACTTGATATCTACGTGTTAAAGCCTACTTTTTTCGACGGGGTACATCTTATAAAAACGATTTTCTGTAATTATAAATGCTATATTATGTATAAAGATAAATTTGGCTGAATCTATGTCATTAAACATGAAATTGGGATTATGAGGTGCATGTGACATATATCTTAAAAGTTGTATCTTCCGAGAAAAACACCATCAAGAAAAATATGTCTCTATTTTCCTCTATCAAAGAACATCGACCTAAGACAAGTGTATAGAGTTCAATAACAAATTTTAATCTAATACGTGAATTTTGAGACAATTATTTATATATTTTGTCACATGTTTCAAATTGATTGTAGCGCCATATTCTAGATTACAGTTGTTCTTTCAATACTTTTCAAGTTTGACGTTGTTCTTTGTCGCGGTTGTGTTTCAGCGGTGTACTATTGCATCGTGTTTTAGTTATGTATCAAAATAATGTATGTGTCGACATCATTTATCACGCATATGCGGTTTATAATATATAAGTAAATTGATATTATATCGCAGTTAAGAAAGAAAAAAAAAATAATGAAGATCTAATCAAAATAAATAAATAAAACTTCGTCATTAATTTTGCAACAATTAAAAAATATATCAAAAAACTAGTTTTATATAGTATCGCGATCTCAAGCAATATAGGATGAATGAAACTGCAAACTAGTTTTTTTTTTTTTTTTTTTTTTTTTTTTTAATAAGTATATTAAGAGGAGGTTGAATGTTTGCAGTTTGCACAGCTGCCTAAACTGACTGACATATATAAACTTCAATTGCCTAACATTTTGACGTACTTTTTTTTTTGTTGAAAATATAATTGTAGCTTTATTTCGCTATAATTGAGCGACCTCTATGTCAAACAGCCGTCAATGGAATCTAAATTTTGTCTCTAGCGAAGTTTAACGAAAGATATTCGGTTCCAAAGCTATATAAGAGTGTAGTCAAGCTCAAGAGTCAAGACTAAGTACACAGAAAAGTTATCTAAGAAAAAAAAAAAAAAAAATATATATATATATATATATATATATATATATATATATATAACATGGACGGAACCACCTTGAATTCCGAAGGGACAAATGCCCTCTTGGACTTTTAAAAATTATAATTTTTACTTTAAAATTTTAGTATTTTTATATTAATGGCCCAAATTTATACGATATTTAATTTTACTCCCCTGATTTTTTTTTTCAATTTTGCCCTCTTTGAATTTCAGGCTCCGCCAACGATATATATATATATATATATATATATATATATATATATATATATCGCATCATGTTCGTGTTAGCTAGAAATTTCTTTTTTATTTTGCTCATTCATAGCTTTTTATGAGCTATACTTAAAAGAAATAATCAAATCACATCCATAACAAAAAAGTCATTTATATGTAGTATGTCCATGTTCTTTAGTCAATAAATTATCTAATCACACATGTACTTATTTATACTTTAAACTTCTCTTTTTTTCTTCTTTACAAATGAAAATAGAGATTGAAATTTGAAGAAGAATAAAGATTGCACTAGGAGAAATATCCGATCACACGACAAAGTTTAGACGACGGTTGTCAACGACATTGAAATCAATGAAAGAAGGCAATCGTCGTGAAAGTCTTAAACGACGATTATTAACCGTAGTTTATTTCAATATTTCCACTAGTGTTGAGAATATGTTGGGAGGGAAAATAAAGAGAGCTAGTGAGAAGATAAAAACATAGGCCCTACACATCTTTCTATCAAAATTTTCAAGGAAAATTAGATCTCCTATTTAGATATACATTTTCCCTCATATATATATATATATATTATTCTTCCTCAATCCAAATAACACAAAAATATTACGAGATCTCTCTCTCTCTCTCTCTCTCTCTCTATATATATATATATATATGTATGTATATTAGAATTCTTCCATCATTTATGAATTTCCTTTTGTAATTATGATAAAATGGAGATTGTTGGAGGTGTTCAAAACCTCAAATAAAGACCAAAATACAAGTGAGTACGTCTAAGAATAAATTTATATGGTATAGAAGAGAAAGAGAAACTAATGAGGAGAGTAATCAAAGCAAGTTTAAATTATTGTAATCAAGAGATTGCACCTTCACGCGTGAATCACGAAAGTGCAATCTCACTGTGGCGATTGTAAAATCAATCTTAGTCTCATTTAACAGCATCTTTAGACACAAATGAATACTCACGTCGTTTCATTCATATGAAGAATATAATGTCAATTTTGTTTAGAAGAGTAGAATTTCTTCACTAACCGTTATGATTAAAATTGATACTCCAAACTATTTGAATAATCTCTCTCTCTCTCTCTCTCTCTCTCTCTCACTATTTATAGTCTAAGATTTCTCTAGTTTTGGTAGAAAGATTTGTCATGTTTTATGGTAGATTTGTTATTAGCATGCGAGCGTTCGAAATGGTACGAATAAGGCTATTTTTTAGGAAATATCGACAAAAATACCTAAAATTTTACGTTGGATACATGATAGACTTCTATTTTTTATTATTATTATTTTTATCAATAATTAATAAAAAAAATATACAAAAATATGACTGTTAAATTTGGTCGTTGATTTAAAATAAGTAGTAACGTTAGAACCAGAAACAAACATTAAGTTATGATCCGTCGGAAAAAAAAAATCGATAGTTAAATATATTCACAGTAAAATTTGAAGTATTTTTATCGTTATATTTGTTCGAGACCTAATTAAAAGATACCCACAACCACTAGTAGTGACGTATCCTTCTTGTTCGATATGTTCAAACAATATATTAAAATTTTGAATTATTCTCAATGTCTGCAGTAAAAAACTGCCGCCCGTGATCTTACACAGTATATATATATATATATATATATATATATATATATATATATATATATCTCTATATATATATATATAGAGAGAGAGAGAGAGAGAGAGAGAGAGAGTAACATGTTTGACAGATATCCCTTTTAAAAAAAACGTGTTTGACAAATATTCATCATTAATACTCGACTAACATAACACACGCACATTAAAGTTATCAGTAGGTATAATTATCTAAGAGACCTGGATACTACTTGAAAATATCGTAACTGACAATCACACATTGGCGTAATAATGTTGCTTTGAAATAAAATTCCTAAGAGAAAATAAATTAATATATGTATATACAAGTAAAATGCCCGCACTTGCGAGTTATTTGATGTAATTTGATAGCAGTAAATTATTGAAATTATTAAATACATTTTTTTATGATAAATATAAACTTACTAAAGGTAATGTAAGTTTGAATAGTTCTAGAGGAATCCAGATATTTATTATTAATTAGCTTAGTTAATGGCAATTTGTAATTTTTTAAAAATTTAAAGGGTTTTAGTGTCGTATATATGTAATTTCGAAAATCTAAAAAATATTTTCGTCACATCACTGTAAAATAGTAAATCGATCATCTTCTTTATATATAATAATAATATATTTACTAACTCCAAAAGATCATCCACTCAACCATTTGTTTAAAAAGCGTTTTACCTATCTAAACATTAATTTCAAACTTTATTTTAAGAAACTAACCAACATTTTGTTTCTTTTAGTAAATTAACCATTTACCAAAATTAACATATGGAAACGCTAGAGACAGTCATGTAAAATACTATTTGATTAATGATGCTACGTCACCAAATGTGACTAAATTTTAAATATATTTAAAACGTTGGATAGATTGCAAATCTAACGTTTCAAGTGGTCTATAGTCTGTGAAATTTTTATTAAACTTAAATTATTACTAAGCACAACCAAAATATCCAATTATAAGAACAGTACTCGATCCCGATCCATTAAATTGAACTACTTGAATTAGATGCGAATTTATGTGGTCTATAATAATGATGTTAATAAATAAACAGTTCTTAGTCCAATTCTATTTAAAATGGAATGATATAAGTCCAATTCTCAACATATACTAAAATTAATAATTATAACATGTAAATTAAACAAATTTTTATTTTATCTCTTCTCGAAATCTAAAGATGCATAACTTATAATATAAAATACTATTTTAAATAAAACATGAAACTCTCGACGAGATGATTATTGACGAGATGATTATTTTGACACCCACGAAAGACTACTTCTAATACGTTGTTGATATTATATTAACCATGGTTAATAAAAATTTCTACCTCAAAAAAAAAAAAATATATATAGTTATTTATGAAGGCCAAGTTTATTTTCTCTAAGAGAGACTCTCTAATGGACTGTATCTCAGATAGTCCATAAATAATAAGATATATGACCAGCAAATAATGATAATAATAATGCATAAACAAATCAACATTATTAAGAGAACATGTAGACTGAATAGAGCAACGAAGAATGTGCAGTGGCAAAATCTAGTCATAAAATAGTACCACGAAAATTGTGAAAGAAATGTAAATCTATAATAGGAATTAAGGGTGTAATCAGATTGGGTTAGTTGGTTTTTTCATGTTCTACCAATCCGATTTTGAAAGGTAAAACTAAACCAAATCAACCCGAAAATAATCGGGTTTGTTTGGTTTGGTTTTTTCGAATTATAATTATCGACAAATGACTTAATAACTCGAATGAAAATCATATACGTATATTATATCTAGAACGTTTTGTCAAATAAAATTAAAATTTTACTTATCTTTAAAAAAAATTACGTATTAAAATAAAAATTACGCATATTTTTAATTATCAAGTTTTCATGTAGTCGTAAATAATAAAGTATAATACTGAGTATTTGTTATTTAATTATAATATTATTAAAAAAATAATATTTTTTTAACAATAGTACATATAAAATATTTGTAATCTTACAAAAAATAAATAATTAATATTATCGGATTGATTTGGTTCAACTCAATCTCATGACTATAAAAAATCAAATCAACTCAAACTTCATCGGATTTTAATGGGACGATTTAAAAACTCGTGCTTGTTCGGTTTGTGATGAACACCCTAGTAGGAATTATGTTTGATGCTGCATTGGTAAGCCAATCGACACAAACGTGTCAACATATGTGTCGACTGACGCAATTATGATTACGTTATGTACTTACTGTTTTATTTATGTCACGCAAAATTATTGTGGCACATGTATGCAATAATATGTTTTTCTCAAGGGATATTATGATAATGTTTTCAAGAATGTAATTGTGGATATGATTTATTCTATACCATTTATACCAACGTAATTAACCTTCAATTGTAAATTTTTGCTCAGTATACTATACTATAGAGCTAGAATTGTATTTTACGAATGATGTGAAGAAAGATCTATAAGATATCATTTAAAATGTCAATCAAATCATGCACCTATCTTTTCTTGATTATAAGAGGTTTTTATTATTTATTTTTGAACGGTCATAACCATAATCTTATAATAATCAAAATATTTTTTTAGTTATCGCCAATGAAGCATACACAACGTCCTAGCTGGTTTTGATAAAATATTATCTACATTTGTGATTGTGCATATTATATATTATATATAAAGTAGGAAAATAGGGAACACCCACAAAACACTGTTCGATTAACAGTATTTTGTGATTTTTTTTTCATTAAAACTATTTATTATACTCTAAAGTCTAAACAAGTTCATTCGTACCAGAGCGGACTCGACAATATATATCCGGAATCTTGGGCAAATATTTATTTAAGGGGCCCCAATATTTTTAAAAAAATAGTTTTACATAAATTATTAATAAATACAAAATATTTGAATTATTACTAACTGTAAATTAATACTACTGATTAATACAAATTTAATAAAATTATAATCACAAATTAATTAATTTAGTAAATTTTAACTACAAATTAAGTTATATAATAATTTTAAATGTATTATTATAGTTATTAAAAAAATAATTGAGCCTTATTTGGGAGAGTGTTCGTGGGCAAAGGCCCCACTTGCCCTCTTCTTGAGCCGGTATTGATTCGTATCGATTATTATTTTTTTGAGAGATTTATAAACAACTAGCCTACTTATAGAGGAGACTTTTAAATTATAGTCTAACTATCTATTTATTTAGGGAAATAGCTCATATTTCTCATACTTTCAAAATTGCTCTTGGTTTCATAAAATTTCGTTCTTATGTGTTTGTTAATTCCAGATTTTTTCCAGTTATTGATCATTGGATTTGAATCATGGAATCGTTGGCCAAATTGGAGACATGTATTTTGTTTTTTCGAATGGTAAATAATATTTACTATCGAATGGTCAAACAGTAAATATTATTTACCATTAAAATTATTCTAGATTTGCAACCAGGATATTCGACGACTCATTTGGAATATATGCTTAGGATCGTCGATTTCGTAGATGTTCTTCTATTGTTCTTATATTATCTGTTCGTCTAGGTTAGTCATTTAATCATTCTTAGTTTATGTTTGTCTAGTGTAGGTGTTTAGGTTCTTTGGTTTCTTAAAACTTCGTTCTTATTTGTTTGTCAATTCCAAATTTTTTCCAGTTATTCATCATCAGATTTGAATCATGGAATCGTTCGCCAAATCGGAGACAAATATTTTGTTTTTTCGAATGGTAAATAATATTTACTATCGAATGACCCGACTGTAATATTATTTACCATTAAAGTTCTAGAGTTTCGGTTATGGTGTTCTATGGGTTAATCGAATTGAAAATATTATTTACCATATTTTATAGTTAATCTAATAGAGAATTGATCGGAGATACGGAGTAGGGTTTTGATTATGGTGTTCTATGGGTTAATCGAATTGGAAATCATATTTACTTACCATTTTTTCCAAGTTTGAGAACGGAGACGCTTCGTCGGTTTCGAAGGTGGCGAAATCAGAAAATTGGTGACGAAAAATAAGGTCGGACGCAATATCAAAGGATTGAAGGATTCGAAATCGACAGAGAGTTCGGAGGCAATATCGGAGGATTGAAGGATTTGAAGTCGGATGTGAAAATTTTGGTGTGTATTTGATGAGGGGTAAGATAGGAATATAATATTGTTTGGTAGTGGATTGAGCTAGTTACCTAATTTAAGTAATAGTTTGACTAGAATTTTAAAAGAGGTGGCCAATATTTTAGGCTAAATACCTAACCGACCTTTTTTTTTTTATATCACAAAGATAAAAATGTCTATAAAAATTTTATATACATTTTTTTCAAACCTAAATATTTATGGACATATCTCTATATATTTCTTCATCCAAATTAAAATATATATATATATATATATATATATATATATATATATATATATAACCCATCAACTGCTATCCGATCACTTATTCATACGCATATATCATTTTTTGGATAGGAAACACCATGATTAAATAAACATTTGTTATCCCTTTTGTTTTCTCTATATCCAAAGCTATTATCCAGTATATTATGATTTCTAATGCATAAAAAAAAAGAGAGAAAAAAATAGAGACGGACAAAGCACATCATATGATGTTTTATACAGGACTTGAACATGTTAATTTTTTCGTTGTATACAAATCTCACAAAAAGCAAGAGAAAACATACAGAGAATTAGAAATAAATTATGAGCTAGCTGTAAAAAGAAAGAAAGAAAGATAGGGATTCTGTATTCCAATTTGATCAAAATATTCAAATTCCCCATCAATGTGGTGAGCCCTATTGGCTCCACATTCCCAATTGCAATTAATAAATCATATGTGAATGCGTCAACCTAACTTTTGTCCCTTTCACAAATTAAGCATATATTAAAGTAAATTGTGGGTGTGGTAAAAAAATAGTCTATTCTTATCCTTAATCTAGTTCTAAAAAGGCAAAAAATAAAAACAATGATTAAGTGCAAAAGACTCGTGATAAATTCATGGGCAATTAGTTTTACATTGCTATATAGCCAACGATTCTTAAATCTTAAATAAATAGTCACGTTCATGTATTTACACATATGAATTGACATAAATATCTCAAATTTTTATTTCAATGAAAAGACAAAAATTAGAAATGTCACGTCATCTTTATGCTTATTTATCTAAGATTTACGAAGCTTTGACTACATAACAATTTCAAACGTTTTAGTTAGCTAATTTCCTAATTTTTTGTAAATTCATTTGTAACAATGTAAATTGTATTAAGTTTTGGAGTCAGATTCATCGAAAATATACTTTTGAAGGTACAATAATGATTATTTGGGTTTCAAAGTTGCAGAAGATAATAGCTCTCTCTAACTATGAAGATGAGTATGTAGCCGTGAAGAAAACTACAAAAGAGTTGATGTGGCTACGATACTTTTAGCAAAAATTTAGAATGATCACTGGGAAAGTGTGGTATATTGAGATAGCTAGAGTGCTATTCATTTGGCACTTCTTCGAATCAGTTTTGCAAAGATGGAGTATTAGTGCTTGAGAAATCTTTAAAAATATTTAATTATATTATTATTTAATCATCAATAATGAAATCTTTTCTATAAATTTTATAAAAGAATAACAGTGGTTAAAAGCTGCATTTTTGTTGACAAAAGTGAAGTTTAAGAGAAAGAGAATAAGTGGAAAAAAGTAGTAATTTAGAAAAACAGTGAAGTAGAAAATATAAATTTTAAATAATTATAAATTCCAGATCTTAGAATAACTTATGTAATTTATGTCACATGTGTAAGTTCTTCACCAAATTCAGGTTGTTGGGTTTGACGATAGGAATAGAGCATTCATCTTACGTCCAAAGCTTCAGGATTATAAGAAACTTGTTAGAGATAAATAAAAATACAAAATAAAAATTAATAAGAGAAGTAAGGGATTATGATTTTTCTGTTAAAAAACAAAGGATTAACACTGAATGTGAAAAAGAGAGACGAGCAAGTACGAAGTCAGGAATTTAGATTAGGAGACTTATTTTACCAAAAAAAAAAAAAGTTCAGAGGGAGTTAATTTATAAATTTTCAAGATAAAAAAATGTAATTTATGAAAAGTGGGCAAAAAATATAAAATAAAATTTTTGGGGGCTAAAATCGTCACTGAGTTGGCTGTGCGTTCGTCCTTGGAGTTTAGAGAAGATAAATAGACCCGCACAAAGATTAATATATACTATTCAAGTAAATAAAATTATGTCAGGCTATATGAATAAATATTTTAAGTTCATATTCGTGTGGACACTAAATTCAATCAAAGAATCAAGTTTATATAAAAATCGACAATTTATAAAATAAATTTGAGAATAGTGTAACATAGTATCAGGAAAAACAATTATGAAACTGTTAAAATTATTTTTTATATTTAGTTTCTAAAGAATCTAAATTATTTGGAGATGAATTAATATTGAAAGATAAAACTTGGGCTAACGTTAGGAGATGTAATCAACAGCAATAAGAAATGTGATTCTTTATAAATATTAAACAAGTATTTATTTACTTTCATCATATTGTACCATACTGTAATTTGTAACATTTAGATAAGCTATATATGAAATAAATAAGAGCGTGTATTTGAATGTCTAGTATATGTAACAGGCATAATTTAGGATGAAGCAAAAATTCCAATTAATTCCATGTTAATAGACGATAAAAACCAGGAATAGTCATAACATAAACAGCCAATTGCTAGCATGAGTTTATTCATTAATTATTATTGCAGTATGGTCCTTGAATTTAGAAAGAATTTATGGACATTTTTTTTCGTTGTGTCGTGTACATTTACTTTTTTTGTCCGGTATTGAAACACAGAGGACTCCAAGGAACCTCTTGAGCTTGACACAAAGACACGATTTATCTTAAAATTAGTTTACATAAATAAATTCATCAGGAAAACCATCAACATTTATTACAAATTTACCACGTCATCTGTACACGTCATTATTAATGTAATTGCAAGTGGGAGGTAGTAATTTGTAGTTTTAAACGTGTCTGTCAATTGCAGTAAATAAAATCAAGGATCGAAATACCGTTACCGTTACCGTTCCGAGCTTTCGAATTTACTGGTAACCCCCCGTACTGTAAAAGAATACCGGGGGAAGCGGAAAAAAAAAGGAAACCGGTACCGTTGAACTTACCGTTACCGTAGAAGAATACCATCAAATACCGTATTTACCGAGGGGAATTCATAAAAGAAATATACAAAAAAACATACAAAGTACGTAGGATAAAATTCATAAAATTAAAAATAGTGTAGAATGTTTCAACACAGTATCAAATTACAAACACAACAAAAAGTAAGTTCAATAGTACAAACCAAAATGATAAAGTTCAACACAATCCACCAAATACTATAGTTCAACAAATTCAACAAAGGAGGAATACAAATGACTTGAAGTAAAGCTTGCATCTCTGTTTTCATTTCAGGAGGGACTTTCTCACAGAATTTGACACTCCTCGTTGGGTCTACATGGGCTAGGTGGTTTTTCACTATCGTGATGCCGCCACCTCCCATAATGTGCTCGCAAAATATGCACTGGTGGCCGCTACTTTTTCCAGGAATGGGTATGCAATACTTCCTAACTGGGTCGGGGGCCGACATTCTTGCAACTTGTAATCTACAAATTAACAAATAACATTTACCAAATATCACTAACTAATTATCAACTTGTAATATACACAAACTCTAAAATTAAAAACAAGTCACAAAATTTCTTCATAAATCAATAAACAAGTTCATCATAACCTTAATTATCACTAACTAATCAAAAAATTACCAAATAATTCGGATTAAATAAAAAAAAATTATAAACATCAACACAAACTCTAAAATTAAAAACAATTCATAACAATTTCTTCATAAATCAATAAACAAGTTAACATAACCTTAATCATCACTAACTAATCACAAAATTACTAAATAATTCGGATTTAATACAAAAAAATTACAAACATCAACACAAACTCTAAAATTAAAAACAAGTCACAAAATTTCTTCATAAATCAATAAACAAGTTCATCATAACCTTAATTATCACTAACTAATAAAAAAAATACCAAATAATTCGGATTAAATAAAAAAAATTTATAAACATCAACACAAACTCTAAAATTAAAAACAATTCATAACAATTTCTTCATAAATCAGTAAACTAGTTAACATAACCTTAATCATCACTAACTAATCACAAAATTACTAAATAATTCGGATTTAATACAAAAAAATTACAAACATCAACACAAACTTTAAATAAAAACTACATTCATGCTCACTAACTAGTCACAACTATCAATTTATAGTTAATCTTCTAGAATCATCAACAAATTTCAAGATTTAAACTCAAAATCATCAAAAAACTCAAAAAGGACGGGAACCTCACCGGGAAAGGCGGGATCCGGCGGGAAATAGGAAGAAATGGCTGTGCTGGCGTCGGGAAGGGGCCGGTTTGGCGGGATCCAACCGGGATCTGGGAAAAAAAAGGTTTGAGCTGCGTCGGGAATTTGTCTAGCTAAAACCGAACCAAATGACAACTTTCAAAGGGGATATCCGACATTTTATAGCCGTTTTTTTTTTTAAGTGAACCGGACCGGGAAGTGGGAACTGGGTTCCTTCCCGGATCCCGGTCCGGTTCCCCCGGAATCACCGGAAAATTCCGGTTCTGGTGGTTCCGGTGCCGGGTACTTCAAAAAGGGGGAACCGGACCGAACCGGTCCGGTTCCCCCGGGATTTAAATCCCTAAAATACAGTAAAATAAAGGCCACTTTGTCATCAGCTAGAACCGTTTCAAAACCTCAACATCTGATAAGAGTATAAATTCTTCGTTTTATCAACTTTTATATATTTAGCTTAAAATTATACGTATGTCCTTCATAATTCTTTTTTCTTTCAAATTTACATATCCTTATTGTAATTCCTGGCCATCCGATGTCAAAATTTTCATAGTGATATTAATTATTGAGAACGAAGAGCAAAACAGTGTCATTCTGTTCAGTTATGAGGTCTTCATTAAATTGAACGGTGTTGTTTTTCTTTTGGTTTTTGCCTCGTATACCGTGTGACTAGGAATGACAACGGGTACAAAGAAGATCGGGTACACTTATTCCGTTACATGTATCCATTTACATTTTTTATCCGTTACTCGTACCCGTTTATCCGATTTTTGAAATGGGTCGGGTAACGGGTACAAAATGAAAATGTTATACCCAGTACATGCTTACCGGCTTACAATGGATATATAACGACTAGTCGCTTCTAAATGTATAGGTCTGACTATAAACACGAAACTTCATCTTTTTCGAGGAGAAGACCACATATTGTCCAAAACTCCATTTTTGCTTCCCACCATTTCACGTACGAGAACCATTTTTGGCGTGGAATTTTTTTACTTCGAAGCGACAGTAGATGCGACTAGTCGCTTATAAAAATGTTGCTTCTAATTTTTAGAAACGACTTTTTGACTTTTAGAAGCGATTTTCGTAGTAGTGTCTAAGATTTTAGTCGGCAGTTAATAATCTTCGTCTTCTTGTTCTTTCTCCTTTTATGTAGAAGTTCGTCGTTCCTAAGATCTTCTCAGCGGTGAATTTTTTTTTCGATCGTCTTTTTTTTTTCTTTGAAATCTAATTGATTTGGCCAGTTAATGTATTTGATTTGCACAATCTTTACCGATTTAAATTGGTTATATATGAGTATTCTTGTAAAATTATGCTTGTAAATAAAATGTAGTGCATATTTACCCAAGATTTACGAAACGTTGACTATTTAACAATTTCAAATGTTTGAGTTGGCTATTTTGCTAATTATTTGTAATAAGAACCATATTCATGTGACTACATTATATATATATATATATATATATATATATATATATATATATATATATATATATATATATATATATATATATATATACAAACTATGTATTATTAACGGTTTTTGATATGGTAGAAACCTTGTCATTCTAATTTTGTTGTAAATAGACAACGGATATATACTGCTATTGTAAACAGATTTTAATATATTATTTGTTTGAACCATCTATTGTATATTTAAATATTTTAAAAATTAACGAGTCAGATATCGGATAATCGGGTATGGAATGACAATTACGTTATCCGTATTCGGACCCGTTAAAATCATAACGGGTATTACCTGTTTAATAAAAAAAGAGCGAGTATTATCCGACGCAGTTGAAGCAGATAACGGATCAGAACGCGAATAAATGACAAAATTACCATTTTTACGTGTGGCTTGTACACGTGTTTTGTTTTTATTCACTCCTTAGTTAGTTTTGTTTGTTAGCGGATTTGTACACGGTGGGTCCGTTTTGATAATAGCCTTCTTCACAAGACCGTTTGATCAATGATAATTTTTCTTTTATTCTCATTCTTTTCTTCTCAAGAACAATTATTTCCGTAGCTAGATTGTAACATTAGTATATCATGTGTTACGAACTTTTTTAAAATGTTTGTACTATTGAATTTTTGCTGCTAGAAAGTTATATAGATGGAATGGAATAACAAAAGTGTGAAATACATAATAGGGATAGCCACTAAAAAAAGAGCCATCATTTTCAAAAGTACAGTTCGATTATCATTACATTATTATTGCCATTGAGGTCAAATAGCTTTCAAGTGTGAAAAATAAAAAAATTCATGCGAGGAATATAGAGCTAACTTGGCTGTAAAGTAACCCTCTGAAAGGGATTTTTTTTTTCATATTAAAAAACTTCGACCGATTTAGGACTTTTTATGTTAAGTATGAGATGTATAATATACTCTCTCTCTCTCTCTATCTCTCTCTCGTTTTTATTATATATTAAGGAATATAAGAGCATAAACCAAAAGCACAGTACAAATAAAAGCATAACCTTAAACTCCCCACATTAGGTTAAAAATAAAATGTGAAAAGGAAGCTCTCTTAAGAACCTTTAACAGAAAAAAAGGCTTTTGGTTCATACAAATACCAAATAAACATACTTTTTTTTTTCTTTTCTTTCTTTCTAAAGTTTGTGCTGCAAAGTTCAAACTTATTCCCTTCTTCAGCGTCCATGTCATGGGAGATAGCTAGCTAGGATCAACCAGTCTTATTCCACGTGTCTATTTCGTGTCAAGCCACGCGGCGGTTCATGAATGTTGTAAGTGGACTTTTAGCGGACAAAGAATAATGTAAAAATGAGAAAACGGCAAGTAAAATTGTAAGTCAGCTATGTGAACCACTAAAGAAAAACTCTGAATAATTGTGAATGATCAAGACAGAAAGAAAGAAAGATGGTATACAGTAATAGATTCATGGGCTCTTTTCTTTAAAAAAAAAAAAGTAGAAAATAATTGTTACTAAACAAAAACCTAATTTCTTAATTCGTTGACTTTCACTTGAAAGTTGACTAATTAAATAAAATAAAATAAAAATAAGACTTTGGTTCATATAGCATATATCTTTATTCTTGATTAGACCATCTTTACATAAATTCTAATCTTCTTTTAGTTGTTCTTCCTTTTTATACCCCCAAAAAAATCTACAAAAATAAAAATAAAAATCCAAGCAAAGAAAAAAAGGATGTTTGTGTACCTTGTAACTTGTAATTATTTGTGAGCATTGCAAGAATTGTCAGATGATTGATTTAATCAACAGTCATTAGTTCGTTTTTTTTAATAGAAAATGAAATTTGGCTTATTAGAAAATAAATTAAAGAACTGACATAGCCTAAAAGTTACAAACATATTTAACTAGTAGTAATTAAGTGATTTTCTTGGAGTTCTGACTTCTGAATTACTTGAATATGATTGTCTTTCACGGAAATCAATCGAAATTCTAGAGAGCGTGAAAGTTTGGAGTGACCATAAAATGTCAAATCGCATTTGGTGATTGTGGTGAACGGTGATTGGGAAGTTGGAAATGTGGTGAGAGAAAAAGCCGGGGTGTTTATACAACCACCAAACCAAATAATCCGATTATCCAAATCAAACCGCATTTTTTTTTAAACCGTCCCATTAAAATCCGATGAAATTTGGGTTTTAACCAATCCAACCCGTAATTGTTACGGGTTGATTTGTTTTTTTTTTTTATAGTCGTGAGGTTGAGTTGAACCAAACTAATCCGATAGTGCTAATCTTTTAATTTTTTAAGATTGCAAATATTTTATATGTACTGTTGTTAAAAATAATATCATTTTTTTAATAATATTATAATTAAATAAAAAAATACTCAGTATTATAGTTTATTCTTTGCGAATAAATGAAGATTTCGTATTAAAAATATGCGTAATTTGTGTTTTAATATGTAAACTTTCTAAAGATAAGTAAAATTTTGATTTTATTTTACATAACATATTAAATATTATATACATATATGATTTCCATTCGAGTTATAAAGTCATTTGTCGAGAATTATAATCCGAAAAAATCAATTCAAACAAACTCGATTATTTTTGGGTTAGTTTGATTTGGTTTTACCTTTCAATTTGGTTGGTTTGAGTTTTAAAACTAAAAATTAATCATAGCAATTCGGGTTTATAACACATGAAAAATCGATTAACCCAACTCGATTACATCCCTAAGAAAAAGAAAAAGAAAATGAAAGAAAAGAAGAAGCCAAAATGACAAAGATAAAATAAAATCCAGCTGTGAGATAAATTGTTCCATGTAGAGAGTGCTCTTTTTGTCGTTTAGTATTCTAGACCAGTTGTATTTTGGATATTGACTTGGTATGTGGGTCCCACATTGCATTTCTTCTTTTTCCATGACCCACGCCTCAATTTTTATTTAATTTGTTTTTTGTAATGTTGCCTGAAACAAATCAACAAATAGATAATAAAAAAAATAATTATACACCTGAAAAATATTTAGTTGACATGAAAAATTTAGTTACATCGAATATACTTTTCGTACGGTTAAAAAAATTATAAATACAATATGAAATATTGTAAAGACAAAGCATGAAGAAAATTAAATAAAAAATCAGGATTTGCACAAGGAAATTGAAAGCATTAATCATATATATTATAAACGAATTAATCAAATTAAAACGAAAAGTGAAATGATTGAGATGCACGTTAAAATGAAATTAATTTTACTGACGATCCAAAATTATTTGTATTAATTGTCTTAAACCTAAAGCTCTATGTAGAAAATTGCATGATTTAATGACATGGATTCGAAGGTGAATAAAAGAGATAAATAGTGTTGTATCGAGTTATCCCTTGAGAATAAGGAACGCTAACTTTGATCGCACCATATGCAATAGCCCGTCAATATTATTGGCGAAATTGAGAATATAATATATTATTATGTAGAGTAGAAAAATGGGAGACACTCACAAAACACTGTTCAATGAACAATGTTTTATGATTTTTTTTTTTATTTTTATTTTTTTTTTATTTTTTTTATAGAAAACATAAGAGATGGAACCCTAATCACAAGTAGTATTTATTCGTATCGATTTTTTTTTTCCATAAAGATAAAAATGTCTCCAAAAAACTTTAAGTACATTTTTTTTCAAATTTAAATATTTCTGAACATGTCTCCATATATATTTTCATCCAGGCTATAATATATTAATATTTTGCAGCAACGCGCGAGACATATTGCTTGTACATATATAAATTTTGGCGTTATATTTATACTTTTCTATTACGCGGGATGATATTTGTCAATATTATAGGAGTTTCTTTCATCTTATAAGATTAGATGTATTGTAGTAACTAGCTTGATTTAGTGGTAGTATCACATATATCTCGATTGAGATGTTCTGAGTTAGAGTCCCATGAGTTGCATAAATGCATGCCCTTTTAGAAGTGTATGATTTATCCTCTTTCGACTTAATTCTCATTTACTAAATTATGTACTCTTGGATAATATATAATTCCACCTGTATTTGCACTCCTAATATATCATGTAATCTTAGCTAATAGTATTGCATCTTAAAAAAAAAATAGTTGTATTGAGTTTATTTATTCGTGTATTTTTTTAAAATGCCTCTTTAAAACTTCTCTAGAGCAATTTCAAAGAAAAAAAAACTTCGAGAGGGAGTACTTTGTTACAAAAGTAATGTTAGTTTGCTAACTCTTTGTTACACTACTCTTTAGCTAAGATGATTTAATCTATATATTATACGCCCATTAGTTTCTAAATATTTAGTTATAATCCAAAATGATAAATTGATATCTAATCACGCGTTTGGCAGTGCTCTTTTTTTTTTTTTTTTTTTTTGAATTTGAGTTCAATCTTCTAATTCATCTTCATTATTTGAATTTGAATTTTTTTTTTTGTTATATGAACTATTTACTGTAATAAAATATACGATGAAAAAATATAATTAAAAAAAGAGGAAATGACGGCAAAAGTCCTTTAAGTTTTAGGAAACAGCTAATATAATCCTTATTCTTTATTTTGAACGGTAAAAGTTTATAATCTTGAAAATTACACAATTGGTCCCTACTGCTATATTATGTTAAATTGTTAACAAAATCAACATTTAAACATTTTTTGTTTGTAAAATAAATAAAAAATAAATCATTAAAACACTTAAAACAATTCAAACAATTAAAAGAAATATCGACGATGGAAGAGAACATTCAGCTCCTCGCTCGACGACTATGTCCCATCGCCGCCGTAGGCCACGTTCATCGACTGCACGATCGGAATCTTATGGTGGTAGCTATGGTGGGCGTGGTGGTGGGAGTAAGGGCTCGGGTAGTGGTTGATGTGGTGGAGCTGCGGTGATCTGGAGCGGATTGGCCGTGCTGCTGGACCGCCGTGTCCCGGAGCTATAGATCGCTAGGGCTTCGGCGGCGGATCCCTCGTCGTCGAGGTCTTTCCAGTGGAAGTTGCGGTGGCAAGAGCAAGCCGCGCACTTTAGGGCTTCGAGCGAGCCTTCCTCGCCGCTGGGCACGAATTCTCCGCAACCGTCGCAGACCGAGCCGTCGGCGCTGGCGGCGTGGTTCTTGAGGCACTCCCGGTACTTGACGGCGGCGAAGGGCTTATGCGGCGGCGGAGATTGGAGGTGGAGATGCGTGAGAGGACGGGGTGTCTGCTCTAGGGTTTGGGCTTGGGCAATGCAATTGCCTGGGATCGGGGCTGGGGATGATGACGTTATCGTCGACACGTTGTTGTTGTTGGAGGCTGAGAAAGACCTTCTTCACTCGGAAGGGGATGACGTGGCGGCAGCCAGGGCGGGCTGAGAGGTGAAGGAGGGTGTTGACGTGGCAGTGGCGGACCTGATTTTGTCGTGGTGGTGGTTGCTGTTGTGGTGGTGGTGGTGGTGATCCTGAGCTCTAAATTCCACGGTGGTGCTGATTAGTGATCTCCAAAGTGATTTGAATTGTTTTAAATGTTTTAATGATTTATTTTACAAAATAAGCGTTTAAATGTTGATTATGTTAACAATTTAACGTCATATAGCATTAGGGACCAACAAAATGTGTAATTGTCAAGGTTATGAACTTCTACCATTTAAAATAAAGAATATAGATTATATTAACAGTTTCCTAAAACTTAAATGATTTTTGCCGTCATTTTCTCTTAAAAAAAAATCAGGCATTCCACTCCATTAGGCTTCCGTCGTCTAATAATTATTTCATTGATTAAATATAAGATAGTAAGTGGATTAGATAGATCAAGATCAAGTTGCACCGAAGATAACAAAATAGACATGTGCAGCAAATATTTTATAATTCTGACAAGGAGCCAAGATAAGATAAGAATAATGATTCCAGCTTGGGGTTTTCCCATATATTTCAGTTTTCAGAGCTCAGAATTTAGAACAGTTCACTAAATTGGGGTTCATAAAACAATAATAGTCGTGATAATTCCACAAATTTTTTACTAAAAATAAAATTCTCTATATGTCTTCCTTGATATTAAAAAATAAATATCGTGAACAATATTTTTTTAATGAAACGTTTCTAGAAAAAAAAATTGAATAATAAAATATGGCCCTTTTTAGCATATATTTTGGTGATCTACATGGTAATCAAGCAAAAACCCAGTTTATATCCGAGAATTATAATATTATTTTGTATGGGATATATTTAGAGAAGAGTACCGATTTTTTTAATTTTAATTTTTATTTTTGAGGAATTCGACTGGTAGACATTATTACGTCATATCTCAAACATCCACTTTCGCATGCATGTTGTTTGAGAAATCTAAATGTGTTTTCAAATCACGAGTATTTTTCGATTAATTTACATATGATATCGAATATATGCAACAATATTTGCTAGCTAGTTTGGTTTGATCGTTTGAGATATACTCATGGTATTATGTTAGGTTATACTAACGATGCTCGTGGTCGTGGGAGGAGCTTATATTAATTTCGATTCTATTAAGAAAATATGTATTTTAGTTTTGCCTTTGAATGCCCTTTATTCTAAAACAATTAAAAAAACTAATCTCTCGTGTCGGTCGGAGATGTGTAGATATTTAGTCATATTAGGGGGACTGTTTTTCTTTTCCTTTTTTTTTTGTTCTTTTTTTCTTTTTTGCTTTTTGTTTTTCCGAGCTCTTTATACATATATACTCGTCACTTTGCTTTTAATATATATTTTTCATGATCAACAGACCTCATATATTTGAATCCCTCCATCAACTAATGTAGTTATCTTAAAAGAGCCATATAAGTGCTTTAAAATGTAATTTGCATCTTGTTATCCTTTTTTTTGAAAGTGTATATAGATTGAACACACACACACACACACACACACACACACACACACACACATATATATATATATATATATATATATATATATATATATATATATATATATATGTTTAGCCTTGAGATGTGTCTATATGTATCCTCTCACCCTTAATAGAACGGAGCGTGAAATCATTCAAAAACACAAAAATAAAAAAATAAAAACTAATCCACCTAGTTTCAAGATATATAATTATGTAGAATGTTAGTTATTTTCTTACTTGAATTTCGATTCAATTAAGAAAACAAAGATGAAGCAATGTTAGTTTGTTGGATCATCTGTAAAATAAATGCTCCAAGTGGAAAAGTCACGTTTAAGGGCGGGCCACCATATTTGGGGTCATTATTGGCATGTTTTTATTGATATGTGACGAGTGATGCGATTTGGATTTTTCCATCCTGTGGAAAATTTGTTTTTTAGTTCCATTTGTCACTTATTCAAGATCCATGCTGTTCTATGAACCTTTTATGAGAAATGAAGAAAAGAAAGAGACAGGATAAAATGCTGTGTGTCACCTCATCAACTCTCTTTCCTTGTTTAACCACCGCAAATTTTTTTCCGGTTCGAAGTAATGTTGTTGCTACATTCTCTTTTGTAATCAAGTCTTGTCTGGACATGACACAAACTCTTGTAGTTGTACTTGTTGTTCTATAATGTTATCATAACGAAAAAAAAAAATAAAAAAAAAGAAGAAGAAAAGAGAGAGAGGCGAAGACAAGGCTATGGCTAACTTGTTATTGTAGATATGATTTTGGTATATCAAAATTAATGTAGTTTACCCGCAGAATTTAATATAACTTTAAAAAAGAACTTGTGGGAAATAATAATAATAATTATTATTATTTTTTGGGGAGAAGATCGAAAATGAATATTCCAGTGTTCTAGCCAAAGTTAGCTATCGCATTTATAGGGTCTCATTATGAAACACCAAACCGGTAAGGAAGATTATTTTATCTTTCCTTAATTATGTACATAGTCTCTTAGTTTTATGTTTTTACAATATATATTAATTTACAATTTTTTTTATGTTATATTATAATTATTTTTTATGAAGTGAAGGTGAAATATTATACAAAATAAGCATTTGAAAATAATTGATACTAGTAATATAGTTAAAAGTTTTAAATTTTCAGCAAAATAATCAAAGTTACGTTGTTAATTTTTTTTACACTATCATTAGAAATTTTTGACAATTTAAATATAAATAATTTATCATTTAAAAAAAATTTTAATCACATGATCAAAGAAAATATTAAAATATAATTTTTTTTTGACATTTTTGGCTATTTTTAAGTTTTAGAAAACATTAGCATTTTTACAAATCCATTATTTAATTAATTATTAAACTATATCACATATATATTATTAAGAAGATCTCAAGTTGTAGGTTTTTCATGTATTTCTTACTCCGGTGAAGTGAAGATAAAAATAAGAAAACAAAAAACTAGAAGAAGAAAAAGAAAAAGAACGACGTTAAGACCAACAATGTGTTTGAGGGGACTATTCTTGTAGACAATCATAAAACTTAACCAACTAAATGAACACTAAAAGAGATTTTATACAAAACTCTAAATGACACCCTTTCAAGCGAGCTTCTTATTTAAACTCGAGCCGAGCTCATAATCTAAGTGAAGTCACACTCGAGATCTTGATTTTTGTTTTATCAAACTATAATATAATGTGAAAACTCGTGTAGCTTTTAGTTTTTTACTCTCTCGATTTGTGAAAATATCTACCGTAAACTATATAAAGTATTTTCAAACACTAGCTAGGAGCTCATCCACTAGATATGTATGTGGATATTGATTATAGTTTCCATATACAACAATTTACTCGAATATTATATATATATATATATATATATATATATATATATATATTAATTAGGATTGATTTAGTATATTTCTCGGTTTTAAGATTATGATGTCACTTATTATCAAAATCCAAACGGTCGAGTACAAGTTACAACTACTTAGTTACAAGTATTGTTAAATATCAATAGCATTACAAAATACAAAGTTTAAAGAAGAAAAAAAAGAAGATAATTTCACTCCGAGAGGTGATGATTGAGATTGTTTGAGCAACTCCCGTAATCTCTGATCTCTTGTCAATTGATTCTACGTTGCTTTATCAAGATCAGAAGCAAATTGTGCGAAAATTTCTAATTTCGCAAATTGTGCAAAAGTTTACAATTTTGCAAATTGTGCTAGTTTCAATTTTAATTTTTCGACTACTTGTTTCATAGCGCTTTAATTTGAGCTATGAAATAAAATGAACATATAAACACAAATTTTTTTTTCTCTCTTTCATACAAACATCGCTAATACGAGGAAATGATTGATGATTATTAGAGCTTATAAAACAAACAATAATGTTGGGACCATGATGGGGAAAAAAATTTAGTGATAGCATAGCACTGACGGATAGGTATTGTTAATTGGATCCAAGAACTTAAATGATTGGAAGAAAACAAAAATATCAATTAGTGGTGATTGATGATGAACAAGCCTTTTGTGGTGCCCTCATAGAGCCCATTTACCAATCAACCTTTTTGGTGATAACGCCGCACAGAGAGCTACACGCTTGGCGTTTCCTCGCACGCGTCAGCGCAACTTTGGTCCGTACAATTGGAGAGAGAGATAGAGAGAGTCTAAAAATTGCATGCGTTTGTGTTTTGTGAGTGTGAACTCTATTTTCTAATATAAACCCACTTATTTACTGCATATTGGTAGTATCAACCAAGAACAATGAATAGGTAAAAAAAATAATCCCCACTAAGGAGACATTGTGCTCTATAAGCTTATGTTTGTAAGGTTGTAATTGTTTTACCACTTTGCCTACTTTTATTATTATGACTACCTCCCAGGGTGTTTGGAGTTTGGTCACACACACTTGCTTGGGTCATCGTTTAGTTGTTCGTTGGCATTATCTGAGAAATCTCTCTCTCTCTCACCTAAATTATTGAACTGGTCTACAGTGGATACATACACGTGTTTGCTTTGTATCTTTCAACAGGGAGATGATAGTTTAACGCTTCTTCGTTGGCCCCAAATCTTCTCAATGTCTAAGTGGACTATACAAGGAAAAAAGAAAAGATTTCGATTAGGTGATATTAACCCTTTCTTAAATTATCTTTTTTGACGGTCCTACTAAGAAAATGTTATTGTTAATTTTCAAATTTGTAATAAGTAATAAAAAGTTAATGATATGTGGCTGTAAATTAAACCCTAATTTTTTATTTTGTTTTAAGAACTACAGAATGAACAGTACATAAATAATGGCTTAATTAGGATGGTTTTTAGTTACAAAATTCAACGAGAATCATAATAAATAATGGCTCAATTAGGGTGGTTTATAGTTTCAAAATTCAACAAGAATCATATCGCTATCTTGCAGATAGAGAGAAGTTTTTTAAAGGAAAAAAAGAAAGAAGCTTTATTTTTAAAGAAAGAAAGAAAGAAGCTAAAATAATCATGATGTTTGACTTTGATAGTCTTCAATTAAATTCTGAAACTTCCACATATATCTCATTTTTAAATGATGATTCCTTAAATATCGCAAATTTTCAAACATTTATAAACGGGTATTGTAACAAAATAGCCAAAATGAAACTATGAAATTTGTTTTTAACCTACGTTATAAAATTTTTAGGGAAATAGTAAACAGATTTATGTGGCAATAATTAAGATATGAATTGCCCTTATTTATTAGCAAATTCGTCATTTTCTTCTCTTCTATTTTTTCCCTACATTTTTTTTTTACATAAAAACTTCAAAAAACCATATCTATCTCATATGAACTCGAAATTGAGTGATTCTAAATCCTACGAATTCGTGACGCCGAGATCTTCAAAAATAGATCTATTGCGTTTGATGAAAAATCATGTTTAATACCATAGATGTAGAAAAATCACGTTACTACATTAAATATGGAAATAACTGAATTTTTTTGAAATTATCAAAAAAATAAATGGAAACGTAAATATGATGCATCAAACATAATTTTTCATAAATAAAAATGTCTATTTTTGAAGATCTCGACGCCGCGAATTTGTAGGATCTGAAATCACTCAATTTCGAGTTCGTATGAGAATATACAAATTTTTGAAGTTTTGATGCAAAAAAAAAAAAATTATTTGAAAAAAAAATAGGAGAGAGAAAATAACGAATTTGTTAATAAATAAGGGCAAATCAGACCTTAATTATTTCCATATAAATTATTTGACTATATCCCTAAAAATTGTCAGACGCAGGCTAGATCCAAAATCACATGTTTAAAATGGTCAAGTTACTTACAAAGCTCGCAAAATCAAATTGTAAGAGAACAAATGAACGCTTACCCCTAAACAAAATTTTAGTCAAATTATATAAAAATTAAGAATAAAACAATAGTAGTCTAATTATATTCAACTCATGTCTTAACCCCCATAATTATAAACAGTCTGAAAATAAGATATATTAACGGAATGCAAAACACCTCTGGAATTGCAAAAGAGATCTAACTTCAAAAGCTCTAGTTAGGAGTCTATTGTCACATTCTAGCCACAAAAAGAAATCGGTGAGGCACCAAAGACTAATACCATGTTTCCCATCACAAAAAATTCATCTGAGATACAAGTAAAACCACCCTCAAAAGTTCATCTCTTGAAGACGGATTAAATACTTGGCCGAGTTCTCGGTCACCCTATCTTGGCATTTGAGAAGTCCATTTCCGGGTGCTGCAACAGAAAGAACATACCAAATTTATACCAATCAACACGTCTGTCTCTAAAACCTCCAATGTAATACACAGCTGATTTGCAAAAGTTACGTATTATTCTCACCTGAGCCATGAATTTCTTCAGCAACTCCTGCTTCTGCATTTCATCACTGCTCGGCAGGCCCATCGACTTCTGTCTCTGGTCAAACTGTCGAAGAAGATATGCAACAGCGATGGAAAAATTACGCTCGGAAAGTTTCCATAAACTGATGTTATAGACTATTATTAGCCCTGACGACGCTAATTCGGCTAATTAGTAACACCCTAGCTTATATCAGTTTAAATAAGGGCTAGTTTTATAGGGTTATTTCTAGTTTAAAGAAGGTAAGTCGAAAAGCTCCTATTCAGAACTAATAAATTGTTACAAGATCGCCTGTGGGAAATTATAGCAATCTCCCGACGAGTAACACGTTTCTCGGAAAATTTCCACTGAGGTTACTCATCACGAGATTACCCTAGGGTTAAGCACGCTCAGCCTCTGAGATCTCAACCTCAAGTGATGGGCTTTCTTTTCAGAAAGACGGATACCATATTTTTTACTACACAAAAATAAAATGACGACTTCGATGACATGGAATAAAAAAACGTACCATCATCTTCTCGACGGTCGATCGTGTTTCCGGATCCAAGTCACCCAATTTGCTGTTTTCGGGTTCGACCTTCTGCGTGTCGACTTCAGGCTCGCCTTTCACCACTGTTTTCCACCACTCCATTCCATCTTGCTTGGTCAAAAGGATAGTGATAACACTCTGGTCCTCTGCAACAAGGAAGCACATTAGGTGGTTTCCGTTTAATTGGTTGCATATGAAGTGGTGAAAGATCATATGAGAGTTTAAACCCAATACGTAGAAGTAATGGAATCATTCAGACCCAAGCAGTTAATTCGGAGTATGTAATGTAACACATACCTATGCTCCAATAACAATCGTCAGGCTTGACAGCACGGTAAAGCTCGCCCTGCACAAATTGAATTTCTCAGTAAAAAAAGCTTTAACATTGACACAAGAAACTGTAAGCCTGTATTGAATCGCATACGCGTACGTACTTCAAGTATAGGTGGCTGTCCCTTGAGCCCAAGTTTCAGATGATTCTTCTTGATTTCGCACGAAACAGACCGTGATTTTGTTCCAGTGGGAACGGGAATGTTCACATTAACTTCTTGCAGAGTCTGTGTCCATGAGTACTTTTCCAGATCAAGGCCATTGCCTTTGTTTGGCTCTATATACAGAATAATCGTGTAAGCCAATGAAATAACTGGAATTTGAATCAAGTAACATCACAGAACTACTACAATCCCTTGTCACAATGAAGAACCAGTGCATTAACAATCTGTAATTTAATTACAAAAAAATAAAGGAAAATTGAGCAGATTTTTGCTGAATTAGTGAAAATCACGTTCCTGGCCACTTAGAAGGTATATTTCAGCCCAAAATCGTCTAAGAGTTCCAATTGCCTTGCCTAACTACAACAAAAACATTTAGCGATCAAGCGATACTTGTTCTATTCCTGGTATTTACTTGCCTCTCTACACAGAACGAAACCAAGATCTTCAATTTCCTAACAAATACCAACCAAAGAACTATAAAGATCGAAAACCTTGCAGAAACAGAACGAAATAATTACCTATACCGCCACTCTTATCGGCAGATTTCTTTTCCTTCGGGGGTTCAGCGACACTCTTCTTCTTCTTTTTCTTCTCCTCCTCCGCCGCCGCCGCCGCCGCTACCTCTGCATCTTTACTTTTCTTCTTCTTCTCCACGGCGGCGCGGATGAGGGACTGAATCTCCTTCTCCGCCGAAGCTTTCTCAAGAAAGTCGCTGTTTTCGGCGACGAAATCGAAGGCCTTCGCCAAAAACCCTAGCGGTTTGGACGAGTCGAAGCTCGCGCTGAACTCCGCGGTGATGGCTGCGGCGGGGGAGGAGGACGACGACGACGGAGGCGGCGAGGGATTCGTCTCAGTCTTGTCTTCATCGAAATCGGAAATGATCGCCATTATTGAGCTGGATCGGCGATCGGAGCTCTGAGATTTTGACGAGACGAGTGTAATTGAAAGTCCTCCTTCTATTCTCTGTACTGTTTGTATAGGGTTTAAACAAAATGGAACACAATAAAAGAAGAAATAAAGAAAAGAGGAAATTACTTTTTTTATTTGATAGGGAGTTCCAGAAACTTCTCAAATAATCTACTGGATTAAAAATTGAAACAAAACCTAGAAGTTTTATAAATTTGAGTGGTTGACTTGTGGTGTGACATTTTTTTTCCTCAAGGCTCAAACTTACTTGGTGTGACTTCACAATCATATAACTTGGTACACTTTTTTCTTGCTGCCCTGGGCTTCTAGAGGTAAAGATGAAAGTTTGAAAAAAAAAATACTAAGGGGCGTTTGGTTTAGTTTTCTAAACTCGTTTTCTGTTTTTAAATTCTGTTTTCTGATTCTAATTTTTAAATTTAAAAAACAGATTTAGAATTACGTTTCGGAATATTTTAAATGTTGTTTGGTTATGTTTTCCATTCAATTGTATAGAGATAAAATAGAAAACAACTTTTCATTGTTTTCTGTTTTTTAAACAAATTTCAAAGAAAACAGAAACATGATTCTAAATCTGTTTTCTGAATTTATAACCAAACAGTTTTTCTAAAACTGTTTTCTAGAATTTAGAATCAGAAAACAGAAAACAGAAAACAGGAATGAAAAACTTAACCAAACAGACCTAAATGCCTTTTTTTTATTATTATTAATGAGATTTAAAATATTTATTTGAAATTTATCCTTAAATGTTTAATTTAATCAAAGTTTAGAGCATATGTGTTCATGTCAAGTTATAGTGTTGTTTAACCAAATTCAAAAGCAACTAATTATGTATTTGTTTATTTTTCGAATGAGCTCCTTAACGAGACGATATGATGAAAGTCAAAATAGATTAAATTATTATAACCAAACTAAAAGTAAGATTTTAAAGAATTAGATGAAAAGCAATTTCAAAATAAATTTAATTACAAGCAAACTAAAAATAAAATCTATTTTTTTTAAAAGAATAAGATGAAAAATGGATCACAATAATAAACACAATCATAATTACAACAAACGAAAACAATTTATAAATAGTATTTTTTAGGTAACAGACACTACTACTGCGTAAATTTTTATTTACCTGTTGGGATTGTGTTTTTATGTCATTCTCTAACTGCGATTTATAACCATAAAACATAATTTTTTTAATTTTTTTTTTATATGTGATTCTAAAGAGTATAATTAAGACAACTCCGATCAAATACTTACTGGTACAAAAATCATATCTAAGTTGGAATTATTGGACTATAAAAAGGCAAAAGAAGAGAAAAAATAAAAATAAATTAAAGACGGAGTCAGGTGACTATGGAGACGTGCTTGCAGTGGTAGAGATAGTGACAACTCTTTAATCTTTAAATCTGAATGAAGAATCAATACGAATACGAATGATCATATAAAATATAATGTTCTATACATGTTCATAAATGATGTTCTATACGTTTTTAACAAGTCCAAATGTTTCTTTCTCTGCTACACAGCTTCCGTGTTGTTGACGAGCTTGAGACCATGTTTTACAACAGCTTCTTTGATGAGTTCAAGAGAAACCTCAAAATCATCAAACAACTGTTGGTGATCAGGAATCACATTTGGGTCAACAGCCAAAACTATAGTCAACTTCTCAGCATAGCTCTGAAAATGGATTGTCAATGCCTTCAACCAGATAAATGTATCACAATTAGACACATAAACCATATAAATCAAATCATGAAAATAATAAATAAAAAAACAAATTTGAGTTTCTTTACATGTGGATGGCCATAGACGGTCGGAGCGAGGTACGCAATTTCATGGCCGTAAAAACCGACCTCTTCTACCGGCCCGGGAATGTTAGAAAACGCCACCGTTGTATTGGAAACCGCTCTCCGTGCTAGGGCCGCGCTTACCTTAAATAATAATTTTTATTATTATTAATTTCAAATAACTATTTTAATTAAATAAATAATTAAAGTATATTTGAACAAGCCTTATTTACCTCGACCCCTAATAATTTGACCAATATTTGGTTGCAAAAGTAAGTGCAAAGAGCTTCGAAAGAGTTCTTTTTTCGATCGACGACGATTTTGGCTCGGCGGACGTATTCCAACGGGTCTTCGTGTAAGGCGATCTCGAATGGTAGCAACAAATATCCTAATATATTACCCCATTTCACCTTCGAGTTTTTCGCCATCATATTCGCCAGATCCTTATTTTTGCAAAAAAAAAAAAAAAAAGATTACTATTTTCTATTTATAGAAATTTATTTTTCTTAAATTGATGAAAAATGTTGGTAAATAAATTCACCTGAATTCCTACAGCAGGTCTTAGATTGACCAGAATAGTTGAGTTGAGACGAATTCGCTTAGGAAGATAATTCTTCTTGTTTTTGCCCTTGTTTTTCTCTTCTTCACCTGCTCATTATAAACAAAATATATTTTTCAGAATTATTAAGACTAGAACTTTCCAACGAGCTTTAATTTTTTATCTCACCATATCTGCGATTTAAGTACCGAGAAAGAGCAGCTTGTGTCACTCCCAATAGAACATCATTGATTGTCTGCTTCATAATACAAATTCATCAAATCCATTTTTTTTTCTCACAAATAAATAGGAGCATTATTTTGAGTAACAAGAAGAAATAATCCTATTAACTAACTCATATAATTACCACCAAGTATCTAGTTTCTAGTTTGTCAATTGCTTCTATATTGTTGAGTTTAAATGTTATATTCTAATATCTCCGATCATTGATAGCATATGCTAAATGATGTGTAAATGAAACAATAAGAAAAACTAACTTGTATATAATTATAAAACAGAAATTAGCAAAATAGTCAACTTAAGTAAATAATCGCTTTCATACGCATATTTTAGGTAAATAGCCAACGTTTAGTATATGAAAATGGTTATTTACTTAAAGATTTAGTCTGAAAGTGACTGTTTACCTAAAATTTATCAAACATTAGTTATTTAGCAATGTCAAACGTTTAAGTTGACTATTTTTCTAATGAACCCATTATAAAATTATATATAAAGATAATTAATTACCGCTTTCATGGCATTTTTAACAAACTTGACGTCACTGAGGGCAACAGTCCGATGGACAAACCGCTTCGTGACAGCCTCGACTCCCCTTGGACCCTTGATCGGGCTCTTAGTGTCCTTCAAAAACAACATCGTCCCCACAAACACCGTGACGCCTGCCACGGTGTTCCACGCCTGTCTGGCCACTCTCGAGGGAAACCACCACTGTCTAGCCCTCCGCGAAGGCGCTAGAGTCGGGAGGGTCGGGAGGGATTGTGGGTCCGCGGTGCGGCGCGTGCAAGCGAAGAGGAGGGACATGAGGGAGGCTCCGTCTCCGAGGGAGTGGTGTAGCCGAAAGACTGCAGTGGACTCTGAGTCTCGAGTCCGGACGTTGAGGAGGTGGACCTCCCACAGCGGCTTGGACCGGTCCAAGTGTCGAGTTGTCATGTTCGACACGTAGTTTTGAACCAACGTCTCGTTGTTGTCTTCGTTGTCGTTTTCGTTTGACTCCAATTTCGGCGCGAAAACGTGGTCGTTTAGGGTTACCGTGGTTCGGACCCATTTCTTGCGCCTCAAGAAACCCTTTTCCCTCTCCTGAAATTGGAAAAATCCTTTTTTTGTTGTTTATTTAATGAAATGTTGCATTTATATCACATGTTTTGGCGATCTACATAGAGCATCCTTTTTGTTTGCGGTTTAATTCTTGATTAACCGGTATGTTTATTATGACTTGTTTGTTTAGTTGATTTTTCTTTCTATGAAGAATAAAATACTCATATATTCTAATAATAAATTGTCAATATTCTATTAATTTTTGTGATAAAAGTAAAACTATTAACAAAAATTGACGAGCGGTAAAGTTTAATATTACCCTTGCGTGAAACATATGGGAATTCTTGGTTGAATTCCAATTTATACGCTTCAATTGGTCTAATTAGTTATATTTTTTTTTATGAAACTAAATTAATAATAATGTTATTATTATAAAAATCTGATATTAATGATTTTATTTTAAATTTTAAATCTGAAAATTATTCTTGTTTCGAAAAAGTTAATAACATTTTGACGGGGCAATACTTCTAAATTTTTATACCATATTAATATAATAAATGACGTGTAAGCAATTCATATGCTGGTCAATGATTTTAAAATAGTAGGGAAGAGGGAGAACAGTATTACTGTATTACATAAACCGGAAATCAATTATTAAAGGTAGGTGCTCTAGAGTTGACATAAAAAGATAAAAATAATAAGGGTTAGGTTCTCTTAATCTTTACAATTTATATTTATTTAGTTCGATAACTTGTTGCATACGGCAACTGGAATATATAGTTTATTTATTTATAAAAAAAATATATTGTGGCTGTGTTAACTCTCCAGTCATTTTACGCAATAAATTTAATGCGTAAAATGACCGGAGCTGTTCTTCCAAGCTGCTATAAGTCTATAATATATATCCTTTTTATTATAATATAGCTTTATATGTGCCCGAACAATAAATTTATAAAAAGAAAGTAATATAAATTTGACAGTCATAAAAAGAAGGAGTAGTAAAGTAAAAGCTAGGGCAGGCAGGCAATGGTTTTGGATTACTTTTCAGAACTGGTTGAATCTGATTATCAAACGAAGAAGAAGAAGAAGAAGATATAGTTGTGTTTACATACCAATTTGCTAGAGAAACGAGGGTGTTTGAGCAAAGTTTGAGAGAGACCTTGTTTGATGATTTCTGGATCAATCCTTGTTTTGCAGCCCATGATTGCAATTATGTAACAGTTGAATCTCGGCGACTGAAATATACGCGCCGCCGGGCTCAGCATCTTTTCCGGCGAGTCTTCCCTCGGAAAATAAGACTCCATATCTGTGATCTCTATCAATTTGATTCAGTTAATGAGTCTGCGTTTTTTTTTTTTGGGGTCAATTATTGTGAGTTTTGGAATTATTTTATGAGGGTAGGTGTTGGGTATTCAAAGTTATACATACATACATATATATATATATATATGCTCTTAACAAAGAGATTTTTAGTTCATCTGATTAAAGGATAGTATTGGCTTTTTTTTGTGGTAATGAATATTGTTCGTAGGATTGGGCCTATATTATATAGTATGAAGACAAAGTGGAAGTTTCAAACTGAATAGGACATCATGCAACAAAAAAAAAATCCTTAAATTGAAGTCTAGAAGATCATCTTGCTATTTTCTTTGTAGGGAAGAAAAAAAATGCAGGAGAAGAGTCTCGGCTAATAATAAATGTTATCAAATTGTCGAGTATATATAAAAATAGATATATATCAACAAGGGGGTGTAGCTCATATGGTAGAGCGCTCGCTTCGCATGCGAGAGGCACGGGGTTCGATTCCCCGCACCTCCATTCCTTTCGTAAACGACGAGAATGAATAAATAAACGACATAGTTATAATAGAAACGACAAGTCAATAATAAATAAACGACATAGTTATAATAGAAACGACAAGTCAATAATAAATAAACGACAAGAAAATAATAGAAACGACAAGTCAATAGAAATGAATAAACGACAAGAAAATACAAATGAATAAATAAACGACATAGTTATAATAGAAACGACAAGTCAATAGAAATGAACAAATAAACGACATAGTTATAATAGAAACGACAAGTCAATAGAAATGAACAAATAAACGACATAGTTATAATAGAAACGACAAGTCAATAGAAATGAATAAATAAACGACATATTTATAAATAAACGACGAGAAAATACAAATGAATAAATAAACGACATATTTATAACAAAAACGACAAGAACAAATACAATTGAATAAATAAACGACATATTTGTAAAGAAACGACAAGTAAAAATACTTCGTCTAGGTCGTCTATTTCCAAAAGGAGTCAAATATCTTTAAAAAAAAAACTGTTGATTGGTCGTTGACTTTAATTGCATATATTATAATTAGCAATATGGCAACTTGGTGTTTATTAAGGTAATTTAGAGAGGACATTTCCTACGAACTTAGCAATTAAAATGTCATCTTCTCTCTCTCTCTCCCCAACTTTTATATTCTTTAAAAGCATTCAAATTATCAAAGCTTTTTTATGTAAAGTTTATAATCCTCCAGATCTATATATGCTCTGTATTTCTAATCTGATTTTAGTAGTTAGATGCTCTAAATTAGTAAGTTCTATGCCCTATATATTTTTTTTCTTTTGCCCAGAAGGATCATACAAATTGGGAGATATATATAATGTACCCTGCCGCAGAAATCTTCAGACTTTCCGGGCCTTCACATCTCACTGTCGTCGATTGGTAATATTTAATTCCAAATGCCTACAAACGTTTAGTTATATATTTATTTATTGTTTTCATCCCAAACTAAGTATTTTCTTGTAATGCCTGATTTCGTCTACCCATTTATTATCCCCAATACTTTTTTTTTTCTTTCCTTTTATTGGTAGAGTAGTTGTTGAACACATCTGCATTGTTTAATAAAACAAAATTTAATTACTCAGCATAACCTATTACCTCGTCATTCATTATATGAGAATAATAGTCCTTTAATTTCTGAATTTACCAGTGATCTGTGATCTCGTCGTAGTTCCTGAAAATTCTGTATACTAGAAAATCCCAATCAGGCATTAATTTCTTTGAAGTAAAATGACATCTTCATAATTTCATTGGGCATTGAATTGTCTTTCAATATTATTGAAGTACAATGTTCTTCACTATCTCATTGAAAAATTTGATAAGATGTGCATAATTGTCATGATACAAATAATAGGATGAGACTTAACTAACAAGTAATACAATTAAAATGGTTTGATTCATGTGACAGATTTCAAATTTTTTTTTAACTATTACACCTTCCAAAATAAATTATTAATTGACGTATTTTACCGTATTTTACTAATTAAAATTAATTTTGTTAGGGCTAACCCGCACCATCGAAGAGCAATTGCAGCGAGCCTCGTTGAAGGAGCTTACAAAATTGAGTGTGATCGACAAGGAAGTCGTCATGGTCAACCAGCACAAGCCCCGCCATATTGGGAATTCTTCCACTTCCGGCTAAACCAAATCCTAATTGACGAAATTGATCACTCGATTTTCGGCGCTATCTACGAATACACCTTTCAAACCACACCTAATGCTTTTCCCAACAACTCAACCCTAAAACCCCCAAAATACGTGGTCGCCTTCCGAGGAACCCTAACCAAGCCCGACACGCGCTTTCAGGACCTGAAGCTCGATTTCAAGTGCATTTTGAACACGATCCACGACACGTCGAGAGTTCAAGTTGGCACCCGAATGGTCCAAGAGTTTTGCTCCGTTGCGGGGAACTCCAATGTGTGGCTAGTTGGCCATTCCCTTGGCTCCGCGATAGCCCTATTAGCCGGAAAAACCATGGCCAAGCTAGGGTTTCCACTAGAGACATACCTCTTTAACCCGCCTTACATCGCGGCCCCAATTGAGAGCATCAAGGAAGAGAGGATCCGCCACGGAATCCGCATCGCCGGGAGCGTCATGAAGGCCGGCCTGAGCGAAGTGGTCAAAGGAGGCCGCCGCCACCACGATAGAAAAGTCAACGGCTCGTCAAATAGTCATTCTCGCGAAGAAGAACACGACGACAGTCACTCTTTCGCAAAGCTATCGTCTTGGTTTCCTTGCATGTTTCTCAACCAAGCCGACATGATTTGCTCGGGATATATCGGGTACTTTGAGCACCGGAAAAAGATGGAGGACATCGGGGCCGGGAAGATTGGAAAGCTCGCCACGATGAACTCCGTGGAAGGAATTTTGGCCGGCGCTCTAGGAAAAGAATCTGAGCCGTATGATCTCTTGCCCTCGGCAATCGTGACCGTTAATATGACTCCGGCTCCGGACTTTCTTAAGGCCCATGGTCTTGAGCAATGGTGGAACCCTAATTTTCATTACCGTTCTTTGACCTACAAATTCAGTCATTGAGTGTACAAAATGCCTTTTGTGTGTTTTGACCATATTGTAAACCATCTCTATGTTATTTGATTATTCAATCTTCCCATCAAAAGTTAATTATATTGACTAGCCCTATATTTATTTTCTCAACCAATTATGAATTGTGATCATCACCATCTCATCTTTTCTAGATGATATATTAACGTATCATCTACTTGTTCAAGACAAAATCAATGTAGTCTAATTATGAAAATATGATACTCTATTAGCCAAAAAAAGAAAATTGAAAAAAAGAAAGAAATATATAACTCAAAAAGTCAATCTGAGAGAGAGAAAACAATCCAAGTTACTAGCTTTGGATACTCTTCTAATTCAACTAATATTTTCTCTCATTTTCTCACGCATCAACAAAATGTGGAGCTTTAAGAAATCTTGGTCCTTATATTGGAAAAGAATTCGATTACCACTGAACCAAGTCTTAAAAAAAAAAAAAGAAAAAAAAAAACCATTTGCAGTGTCTCAAAGTTTTGTTTAATAATAAATACAAGCATATACGGTTAATTAGTAACATATGTAATGGATTATAATTTAACGGCTATACATATTAGAAACATTATTGGGTCTACCTTTGTCCTATAAACTTCAGTTTCACTTGCTTAGTTCGTGTCGTATGTAGTTCATGTTCGCTCGTCGATTATTTTCAACAGGTCTTGGAGTAATGGAAAATTATTTATTTTTTTACGGAAATTTATAAATTACATTGAAGTATACAAGACAGATACATATTATTATAAAAAGTTAGACATGTATTTGTGTGAATTACAATTTTTTTAATTTTTGGTATTTTACCAAGAATATCGTATTTTACCAAGAATATCGCGAGACGACTAGATAAGTCGTCAATATATAATTTTTTATGTCCAAAGGGCATTCTGAGGTTTTCTATACAAATATGTTATAGAGATTTTACCCTTTCAACTCTTGGCAACTTGCTTCTCAAAAAAAAAAAAAAAACTCTTGGCAACTTGCTGGATAAAATTAAATCATATATATATATATATATATATATATATATATATATATATATATATATATATATATATTACATCTGATTATCTCTGAATATTGATTGGTAGTTGACTTTGTATTTTACGTACAAAAATAGGTACTTAAAGGACGGGTTACTGTTAGCAATTGACAACTTGGTGTTTATTTAATTATTTTTTCATATTGAGCTTAGGTTATTTAAAGGACGCTTGGGATGAGTATTATAAATTCTAATTACATCCTAATAAGCATCTCTCTCTCTCAAACCAGCTCAAAAAAGCTCAGTTTTTGGTATTTATTTCTTCATCTTCTTTTAATATGTCTCCTATTTTTATTTTTACTTTTCTACTGTATCCTAAATAAAAATTTACCTAAGCTTTATAGTATGTTTCTAACAAATTTATAATTGATTTTGCAATAAAGTTTACAATCTCCAAATCCTAAGCTTGACTTCTCTGAATCCATTTTCTGATTTCACATTAACTTATCAATGAACAGTGGACTTTTAGTAGTCTGTTGTCATTCATATTTCTTAATTAGTGAAAGTCGTTCTTATTTCATGGCAAATACTGACTGATTGTGCTTAGACCTTTCAAAGCAGGACTGTTGGGAAACATAATATATGTATATACATATATATATACACATATAAGTATATACATATATATACACACATATAAGTATATATATATATATATATATATATATATATATATATATATATATATAATGTTCTCTGCCACGGAGATCTTCAGCGTTTCAGGGCCTTCGCATCTTACAGTCGTCAACTGGTATAACATTCGCCATGTTTATTAAAGCTTCTATTTTTTTTTGTTCTCCTAAAATAAATTAGAAAAAAGTATTTTATTTCAGTCTGAAATTCAAAATAATAACTAATACCAATATATGATATGTGGCAATTGCTTTTGGTAGTGCTTTTTATCGCGAAAATAATTATTTTAAGCTGTAAACAACTATTTTTTTCTTATATATTTATACATTTTTTTAAATTTATTGACTGTTTTGAGGTTTATTAAACATTGTACTATTTATAATTTAATTATAAAACAAGTCACTTTGTTTCAAATAAAAAAAAAACACTACTATTAAAATAAGAAATAACCTCTATTCAAATTATAGCACTTTAAAAACGCTTACTTTGAAAGCACTTTGGTTTGTTCAATAATCTTTGAGATTATTTTGAAAGAGCAAATAAGCTGCTTGAATTTTAGTTTGGTCTATTTTCCGGTCGTCGAAAATCCCACACAACGTGCATTCATCCGATTTTAGAATCGAATCATTGTTGTCTTGAGGTCTCATTTTATCTTGTTAAGGGATGTAATATATTTGTACTATTGGATTTCATACCTATTATTTATTGAAAGCCTTGACAACTTTTATAAATAAATTAAAAAAATATATATTTTCCTGTAATTTTCACAATAAATAGTCTTCCCAATCCAAGATTAAATGAAATGGGCCATGTGATTGGAATTTGAAAGGACTGGGACGGCCATGTATGACCAATTCAACTGGGCCCAATAGTTTTCTGGGTAGACTAGTAGTGGCCAAAATTGTCAACTTTTAGGTTAAATAAAAATTAGTCATTTTAGTTTTTGCATTTGCTAGTAATTATAATTTCTATAAAAATTATTCAATAAAAAAAATTCATACCAATCAAACATAATCTTGTTAAAATTTCGTTTTTTTTTTTTACTAAAATATGTGTCTTAATTAAATAGAGTTTGAGAGATAGGACATCATAATGTCTCACTCTGATTAAAGTGCAATACTCTTTATAGTTTCATTGAAAACTTGATAACATAACAAAAACATCTAATACAAGTTATAACTAAGTTGATTGGTTGGATGTGACACCTTTAGAAAGATAATTATCAACCGAGGTATATTTAACATTCATATATAAACTAAATTTTATTTTGTTAGGGCAAACTCGCACCATCGGAGGGCGATCTCCGCGAGCCTAGTACAAGGAGCCTATCAGATTGAGAGTGACCGACAAGGAAGTCACTATGGCAAGCCAGCACAAGCCCCGCCGTATTGGGAATTTTTTCAATTCCGGCTTAACCAAATCCTAATTGACGAAAGTGACCACTCGATATTTGGCGCTATCTACGAATACACCATTGAAACCGAACCAAATGTCTTCCCTAAAAACTCAAGTATGAAACCCCCAAAATACGTGATCGCCTTTCGAGGAACCCTATTACAATCCGACACAGGGCTTAAAGACTTGTGGCTCGATTTCAATTGCATTCTAAACACAATCCACCACTCATCTCGCGTTCAAACCGGCACTCGAATTGTCCAAGAATTGTGCTATGTTGCCGGGCACTCAAACGTGTGGGTAGTAGGGCATTCTCTTGGCTCCGCGATAGCCCTATTAGCAGGCAAAACCATGGCCAAGTTAGGGTTTCCACTAGAGACATACCTCTTTAACCCTCCGTACATCGCAGCTCCATTTGAGAGAATCAAAGAAGAGAGGCTCCGCGATGGCATTCGCATCGCCGGAAGCGTTATGAAGGTTGGCCTTAGCGCGATTGTCAAAGGAGGTCACCACCATCACGATGGAAAAGTCTACAACTTTTCTCACGATCATTATCGCGGCGAAGAACACAACGACAATCTTCACTCTTTCGCAAAGCTATCTTCTTGGTTTCCATGCATGTTTCTCAACCAAGCTGACATGATTTGCTCGGGATATATCGGGTACTTTGAGCACCGGAAAAAAATGGAGGACATCGGGGCCGGTAAGATAGGAAAGTTGGCCACAATGACCTCGGTTGAGAGCATTTTGGCTGGTGCTCTAGGGAAAGAATCTGAGCCCTACGATCTCCTGCCCTCGGCACTTGTGACCGTTAATATGACTCCGGCGCCAGACTTTTTGAAAGCCCACAGCCTCGAGCAGTGGTGGAACCCTAATTTTCATTACCGTTCGTTGACCTACAAATTTAGCTGTTGAGTGTACATTACGTGTGTTTTGGTCATCGTACTCCATGATTGAACAATAAAACTATCTATGTGTTTATAGAGAAGAATCAAATTAACATAATTGCTTGAGTACTATTCATTTTCGCATCAAGAGTTAGTTATATCGACCAGACCTATATTTCTTTTCTCTACCAATTTTTTTTTTTTTTGTTACAATCACCATTTCATCTCTTTTTTTTTTCTTTTTTTTTTTTCCCTAGATGATATGTTAACATATCATCTGCTTGTTCAAGACAAAATCAAAGTACTCTTTTCAGTTTGATATGAGACTCTTAAGTAATAAATTTTTTTTTGAAGAAGATATTACTACAAAAGTCAAGTCGAGAGATAGAGAATAATCCAAGTTACTAGCTTTGGTCTCTCATTATCTCACGCACGAGTACAAGCATATACGGTTAATAACACAATGAAAAAACTTCAACGGCTACAAAAATCCTTGAAAACATTGGGTCTACCTCTGTCCTAAAACCTACTTAAGTTTCTATAATATAGCTAAAGATTTTCTTCACTCTATAAATATAGTAGTAAGATTACCATAATTAGTTTCGTAGTGGGGAAAGATATGCTCAAAGCGTAACCAATTGTTGTGTGGATAAACTAATTATACTTCACAATATTCCATGTAAATTTGCTCTTTTTAAATAGCTGGAATATCATTATCAATTTATCATAATTGGGAAGACTATAGATAACACAATACACACGTCAGCATGCATATGTATAGCTTTGAAGCTATAAATGTGACACTTGATCAACTAATTTATATTTCAAAATGGCCGTCACTTCCGCCTATAAAATGATCATATAATTTTATAAATTGAATTGACATGCATTTATGATGAGTAGTAGTTATTTTGATAATGATATATATACACACACCAAAGTTTGAAATTCCGAAGATTCCGGACCGGAACCTTTTTTTTTTTAGGGTCGCAGCTCCGGTTCGTACAAAGTTAGAGATTTCCGGATTCCGATGGAACCCAGACGGAAACCGAATCAGAACCCGATTCGAGAAAACCGGTCTGGTTCATTTGGTTTTTTCATAAAAACCACAGTATAAAAGGCGAAAACCTCGCCCAAAATCACAAATGTGACGAGAAAAATTAAGGCATGTTTCACGACCCAGACAGCAAATCTTCACGCGATTCCATCGTTTCTCGGGGAATTGCTTCCACTTTTCGGTCGTCTTCAGGCGAATTCTCACTGCATTCCGACGGAAACTTCGCGTGGTTTCGGGTAAGTGGTCAAATAACGAAAATTCTTAAAATGTGATAATATTTAGTGTTTTCATGGAATTCGTTGTTAGTTTTTGATGATTTAGTTCAAATTCTTAGTTTCTAACTTCGTTACTGTGTTTACCCTTTCCTCGACGGTAACGGTAACTTCAATGGTATAGTCTATCATTTTTTTTCTCTGTATTCCGCGTATATCACTGGTTTATCATCGAAAATCAGCAAAATCTTAATCCCAAAACGATAAGGTAACGGTATTTCGATTTTGATATATACACGTATACATATTTGAACAATGATATGAGCTGGGTTTTCTATGGCGATGATGTCGAAAATAAAATAAAATATGAAAGCAATGGTTGGCGATGTGTTAGTGAGAGTGGTCCGCTTGAGGGCGTAACGTAATTATAATCATGAGAGACCACTGATTAAATTTGATGGGTCATTTTCTAGTCATTTTCTTTGTTTCTTCTTTTGCATTCTCAGAGGCTATGGTTTAGGCTGAGAAGACGACTAATCCATCAAGTGACAACTATATATGTGATATGGTTCATGTGTATCCTTACCTTTCATTACTAGTAACCCAAATTATTCTTTATACTTTTCTACTTAAATCTATGTCTGTCTGCAAGCAAAAAAAAAAAGGTTTATCTATCTCTATCATAAGGTTATCTATACGCTAGGCTTCAACATAATAATAGGTACTTGTCATTCATTGTACATATATATTTTTTGTATACTTATTATAGTACGTAGTTAGAGAGCTTAGCTTCAAGACATTTTTTTTTTTGAAACTAGCTTCAAGACATTTCCTCACACTCAAGTTGGGCTAAATTGTATTTATAGTGTCTCTTTCATGATTTTATAGGTGAATAAATAAAGTGGTATTGTAAGAAAAAGGGCTTACTTTTGAATAGAAGGCTCTAAAGAATTATTATCTGAATAACTTTGCCAAAAAAAAAATAAAAAATATTATTTAGTTTCTATAATGTCGGTGTGAACTAAGTTTTCAATGCTACATTGAAAAGTGTTGAAAATAATTGTATCATTAATTTCAGTGGAAATCAAGAGAAACACACTTTGTCCACCAAAACAAAAATAGAACACCACCCACTGATATATAATATTATTATGAAGATAGGATTTCGTTATTTAATCGTGATTAACTCATGATAGAACGTACGTTTAGATTAAGGACATGATGTTGACTAGAAATTAAATTTGATGGACATGATTATACTCTGCAAATTGAAAATCTATTGTGAATTGGGACCCAGGCGGGGCACATAATTGGGACACTGATTCCCGGGAAAACTAAAAAAAAAGGGAAAATAACGCATTTATACCCGTGTTTTAGTGAAATGTCGAGTTTAACCTTCGGTTTTCAAAAATGTCGAGTTCATACCCTCTGTTTAACTAAAATGATTAAATTATACCCTCTGTTTAACTAAAATGACGAAATTATACCATGAAATAGACAACAGTGTCACGAATATTATTTTTATTGACTTTTCATTGACGTTGACTATAATATTTATATATAAACACCAATTATCTTTATTCATTCGCGCCATATATGTAATTTATTTAAAAACTAAAAAATAAACAACAGTCTCTTAATTGTGAAAAACACGGAAATAAGCAAATGGGTAAACATCGATAGTTGATAGTCATCAAAATCGCATATTCGAACAGAGAATCCAGGATTTAGAGTTACAATTCGAACACGGAATGAAGTAATTTCTTAGGAGGTATGAGTTTTATTATTTAATTTCAATTTAATGCTATTTTTATTTCAAAATTGAGAATTTGGAAGTTAGGGTACTGATTTAGATTTGATTTGGTTTTTCTTATATAAGAATTAATATCAATGAAAGAAAGATTTGTGACGCTGTTATTCATTTAAGGGTATAATTTCGTCATTTTAGTTAAACAGAGGGTATAATTTCGTTATTTTAGTTAAACAGAGGGTTTGAACTCGGCATTTTTGAAAACCAAAGGTTAAACTCGACATTTCACTAAAACACAGGATATAAATGTATTATTTTCCCAAAAAAACAAATCAAACAATTACTGTAACGGGTATGGCATATGGATACATAGTATTTATAATATACATATTATATATATATATATATATATATATATATATATATATATATATAACTATTAATTAGTTAGTGGTTTTGTTGGTTGATCTCTTACTAAAATATCGTTGCAAACAAATAAATAAAAATAAAACGAAGTTTCAACTTATAAAGGTGAAAGCGAGGTGGTTGCATGGACAATATTGAATTGGACAATTGGTGCAAAAAAAAAAGGTAAAATTGAATTTACGATGGCTACCTAGAATCAATATCCAACAACTTGAAGTAGAAATCTTAACAATAATCTATCAACTTGCAATGGCTATATTTTAACTGATTTACAGGTGGGTTATAAAGAAATGATAGACGGATATTTATTTACACTTGGAATATTGGCGATCCTACTAATGGACTAGATGACCTGTGCTTTGACCTCATGGTAATGGATCATTATAGAATTATGGGTATTTATGGTCCAGTAAGAAAATAGTCAAATAATAACCAACGTTTGGTAAATCTTAGGTAAATAGTCATTTTCATGTATTTACAGACGTAAATCTGAGATAAATAGTCACAGTCACGTCATTATTTACGATTATTTACCTAATATATTTATCAAACGTGGTTATTTGACAATATTAAATATTTAAGTTGATTATTTTCATAATTTTCTAGTTTAATCACTTTTTTTTGGTTTTCTTTTCCTGGATTCGGCTCTGTCCAAATTCTATTAATTTTTTCGACATACTGAATCTATCTCTAAATTTGTCGACGTGCTCTTGTTTTTCGTATTCTAATATCTATTATCGTTGATTTATAATGTTAACTTTGATTTTTTAATCCGGTCGCTAAATAATTAAACTTACAAACCTATTCATCTATTTAGGTATACACAAAATCAATGCAGATACTAATGAATGAGCTTAACCGATGAGTTTTTTTTCCTGGACCCAAATAACTATGGAGAAAAAAAAGACAAATATGAACAAAAGTAAGATTAGAAAAATCAATTTATTTTTGAATTGTTAAATACAAGAACTTCAATTTTTTATTCGGATTTCAGTTACCTCCAATATATACTGAATTAGACCCATTGTAATGGTAAATTGGTAATGCGTATGAAAAAATTAACACACTAATTGTAAAAATGATTATTTTTTGCAAGAGATGACTATATGCGTTAATAGTTTATATTGAAGAATTTGATCTAACACCTCTTTCCGGCATAGTTGTTGCGCGAAACATAAGTTCATATATAATTATAGCAACAATCCGTAATTAACTAGTTTTTTTTCTTTAACATAATTAATTAAATCAGCCAGCATATGGTCGTGTGGGATAATTAAGTCGGTATTTAGTTATATATGACATAATCTTTATCATTTTTGTCCTTCCACACCATCAAAACAAAAATAACTTCTCAGCTACTTACTGATCAACGCCAACAATAAATCTAATCAAACTATCATACATATTATCTCAACATCAAAGCACAGTGTGTGTCGAGATAAGATAAAAATTAAAAGATACCGTTTTGTTATATATTGTGAAATTAATTCCAGTGATATTGTCATTCAATCCAACAATCAAATTTCAAAAGAAAAGGCTAAATAAAGTAAAGAAGTTGGGTTGTCTTTAAATAAGGAGACATGTGAACGACTTCAAAACTCATATTGCCACCAAAAAATCTCAATAACTTCATATCTTGCGTCTATTATTTCACAAATGTACAAAATATACTAATTAACATAAAGAACTCATAATTTTCTGATAAAAATATATTGGGTAGTGTATCAATATCTGGGCACTTGTTTTCTTCATTTCTTTGTTTGTTTAGTTTGCAATTAAAAATATTTAACGTTTAGTTTGCAATTAAAAATATTTCACAATTTTGAGAATGCTATTTAAATTTATCAAACTTGTGATCAGCATTAATCCAAATTCAGATATGCAACTAAGACACTTGAGTGATTATAGTTGTTCGGTTGTGAAACATAACTATTTTTGTCCAAACTAAAAGTTTACCATATTTCTAAAAATATTTTACATTAATTGATATCAATAATTCAACATCAATTTTTGTTTTTGTTTACACGAATAATTAAAATTGTATATTTGTTGACAAGTTTATTGTGACCAATACCCTATATTACGTGTAATGAATACCAAACTTGTATAGTTTTGCCCCGCTCCAATCAATAATGCTTACAAACCAATGATATTGTTTTTTTAGATGATCAATGAGATTCGATAAGATATATCTATAACAACTAGCTAGTCCCTTCCTAGGCTATGATAACACGAGGTGGTTTACGGAGATTCAAAACAAGAGAGCGTAAACAATAAAAATAAATATATATATATATATATATATATATATATATATATATATATATGCTAATTATTAAGATTATATATCACTTTTACAAGCGTTGAAAAAGCTAAAGTACTTCATATTGAAAAAGGAATGACATGTGATTTATCGTATTTGTGATGTAGTATATAAGTAGGTCTTTCCAGAAAAAAGAATGCAAAAGTATAGTAGTGCGCGTACAAAGTACAAACACGTGGCGTGATATAGATTGGAAAAAATTAGAAAAAAAAATACCTTAGATATTTACATGATCCTATCCACAACCTTACCGATATCATGATTTTAAATAGACGAATCTTACAAAGTTACGCAGGCATGAAAAAACGAGTATAAATTTTTTAAAAAGTGCGATCATTTGATAAGGACCAGACTGATATCACTTCTAAAAATTCTTGTGTTCAATATTTGTCCATGGTTTTTATTCGAGCCTTTCACTTTATTGTTATATTCGAGTTTTGATCAGCACGATCGCTATTAACGATTTAAAAAAAAAAAAAAAAAAAAAGTGTGACAAAGGCGTGTGTGTATATATATAATGACAATTTTGAGTGGATTTACGTGGCCAGCTATAAAGATGGAGAGATGGTACTATTTTCCATATCCATGACCTATAATGTTATAAATTAGGATCACATGGTATCTATATACGTACGTACGTACGTACATGCATTGCATGGTGTGAAATCCAAATAAGCTCTTAACTATAAATATATATTAAAAATGGATTGACTGAATAGTAATAGTGTGAACAAGCACATAAAAGTGTTTGAAGTTTTTGCTTTCTTTATCCTTTTTATTATTGCTTATTTTAAACAAGTCTCAGTATATTGAAGTTTCCCTTTATTATTTCAATTAAGGAAATTAATATTTTGAAGGAAACAATTATTGATTATTTGACCATGCACAGTTAATCAAAGGCTTAAAGCTAAACAACCATATGTCCAACAAAAAAAATACTTTCTTTTTCAACAGGACCTTTGGTACCACCCAGATAGTGTTGACAACTAAGTATTAGTTCATGAATTATCATATACAATATTTGAGAAAAAATAAATTAATTAAGAAGATGCAAAAAGTTGGCAATATTGGAGCTTGATTGACGAGTGTCTCCAACCAGTGTTTGCATAGGCACATGGTTTATATGAACCCCTTTCATAATCAAGCAACACTAACATGTGGCTAAGATAATATTTTTTCTTTTTTCTTATATCTCAAATATTAAACTTGGTCCAATAGAAAAGCAAATTATCATTCCTTGATGATTCCACCTACATGTGGATTTGACGCAGCCGACAAGCTAGTTATTGTAACTCTCAATTATGATTTTGATTAGTTGTTATAAAACAAATTATATATATATATATATATATATATATATATATATATATATATATATGTGCTCATGTTCTGTGTAAAATTTGGTTATTAATGTATGTAGAATGTAGAACACACAAATTCCTTCAGTCGTAAAATTAATCTTTAAAATATATCATAATCCATAAATTGTTAGTCCTTAAAAAATCCTGAATTGGGAGCATATATATTTTTTAATCTTGCAACTGAGATGGATATCATTAATGTAATATTCCTTATGATCTGTACCTATTTACTGCTTATATGTATATACACATTCATATATGAGAGACAACTGTATTAGGAAAGGGGATCACCAAATTCATTCAACTGTGTGCGTGGGGCTGTGTGTGAGAATATATATATATATATTTATATAGTCATGAAGCCAGTATAGCAGTACAGGGCCCCCTCAATTTTTTTTTTTTTTGCATTTTTTGCTTACTTTTTATTTTATTTTTTCATTTTTTTACTCTCTAAATTTATAAACCAGCCTCCCCTGAAATTTTTTGTTGCAAATTAGCCCTCTTAATCTAGATTACTGGCTTCGTCTTTCTATATATATATATATATATATATATATACATCAGCATGACATATTTAAGTGATGATATATGTATAAAGAAACTTTATATTCATTTTATGTTGTTGGAAGTTTCGAACTTGTCAAAAGGGATTATCATAAGGTATGAAATGATCATCAATATAATGGAAAAGTTGCAACTATTTCTCCATATATATATATATATGGGGCCAGCCTGGTTTTCAAGTGCATGTACTAGAGAGTCCATTTTAGTTATTAACTTGACAAAAAATAAACATATTTTATAACTTATTATTCTTAAGTCTAAACTACGAAGTGTAAAAGTAACATTTTTATCTTCTTCTAAGAATAATGTAATAAACGGACAAGAAGACATGAAAACTAGACAACTTCATATTTATTTATGTACTGAAATTATTGTAAACCGTGTCAATAACAAATTTATAGGACAAGAGATATATACCAAAATTACAAGTAAAAGGAAAAAAAAATTAAAACGGGAAAGGTATAAACACATTGTATAGTAAACAAAACAACCAATGTGGGCTGTTAATATATGAATAAAAATAAAAACAGAGTATAATGATATATCAAAAGAGGAATTTTAATATCAACAACTTGATTTCTGTGTCTTTGAAGCGTCAAACAAGTTCCATGTAATAAAATAAATAGACGTCGCTTTTTCAGCCACACAATATATTTAGCGCGCAAAAAATAAATTATATATAATATTCTGCATCTTTACAAAATTCAGAATTTTTTATTCATTTTTTGCAATGAAAAATGAGCTTTTTCTGCACAATAATTTTTTTTTTTTTTTTTCTGTAGTAATCAATATTCCTTCGTGTTTTTCTTTTTCCTATGGCTTTTTTTTCCCCTCTGCGCGTGTGTATGACGTTAATATACGTAAAGACAAAAGGTAAAATAACCCGAATAAAGGTGTAGTGGACTGGGACCAGATCCACTTTGCCTCAAGTTTGATAAGAGACTTTTGAAAATAAAAATAAAAAGGAATAAAAAAAAAGACTACTGAAAAAAAAATATTAGAGACCGGAAAAAAATCACAAATTAGAATGAGTAAATATACTCGTTTATGTACATTTTAAGAGTTTGTTCCAATTATTTTATACATGTGTCGCATGAAGTTTGTATCTCGAAATAGAGGAGTAACTCTAATATTATAATAAATCATTGTTAATGCTCATTCATTTTTAATGTAGGATTTCTAAATTGAATTTTATGTTCGCTTGTCTTGAGCCAAAATCCAACTATGTATATCGAATAGGATATTTGTTTTGATTTTATTGGGGACTGTACCGTATAAAATATCATGCGGTTTCGTCTAAAAAACAATTGATAAGTAGAATAATAACTCATTTTGATTGAACGCAAAAGAGTAAGTGTGTTAGAAATTTTATATTAGAAAAAAATGTGAACTAAATGTAGTTTATGAGACCATATATTAATTTTTCATTATTGCTAATTAGTTTAAGAGGTGGAACCTCATGATACTTGATAAAGCTTTTCGCCTAAAATTTTAGGCACGTGCACATAAAATATAAATTAGTGATTTATATGTCTTCAGTTGTACAACCAAATATCTGGTCGGAAAATCCAAAAGCCAAGGAGATTTAGGGCTAGAAACTATGAGAAATGTCGACTTCATTAGTTGATGACTAAACCCAGTACCGAATATAAAAGCTAAAAATAACGAAGAAACGGGTGGGACCAAAAATACTACTCATATTTTTTTATCAAATGTGTCCATTAGAAAAGAGAAAATAAATGCTCGAGAAACACGAACTAATCGGTTATAGCTAAGAAATTGTCATCATCTTTGTACGTACGAATTGGCTAACCCCAAAAATAAGCTAAGAAGATCATGAGTCTAATCTACCCACAATCCACGCACCATAGTTCATGAACCAGAAAGGCGAAATTGGAACAAAAACAAGCACAATTATTTGCTAGAAATTTCTTATTTATAGTTAGAGACTCTAAATCATATCTGGCTTAAAAAAAAAATATCTTCTCAATTTCCATTTATAAATGTGCTACTGCATTTAGAGATAACCTTCCATTGTATCTATGGCAAAGCTAGACTCCACTTTTAGAGGGGGTTAATATGAAAATATAATCTCAAGGGTGAGAATTTGTAATCTTCAAAGATAAAATTAAAAAACCTCAAAACTTTAAACAATAGTAAAAATTATTTTTTAAAAAAATTAACACGATGCTTGTGCCTATTGTATCTTCATCGCAGACTAGAATCTTTACTTTGCTCGGCCCTTGTTTGCTCGATACTAATAAATTTTTCGTGTGAAATAATTATTGTAATATTTTCGTGGATATATATATATATATGTATGTTTATATACTGCATCACGTTTGATACTGATGTAATTAATGCTTCAAAAATAAATGAAGCAAAAATCTCACTACATTTGTTACCTTTTTTTTAGTGGTGGTGAACAAACATACTGTTTGTACAAGTAAATATTGATTGTTGTAACTTGCAATTGTAACCACAAATAAAAGATGACATATTGCGTCAACTACCAAACTACGAAACTAGGCTGTTTGGCCATAAATTTAATAATTTATTTATTTACAATCGGCATAAATGCAGTTGTTGACTCGGAATTTCCTGGATCATATTCACCGTATCTGTATATTTTTATGACGTTAGATAATTCGAATATATATCATCATAAAAGCTCTAATAATATCACAACACAAGTCAAGAAGTAAAACCGTACGACTTATGTATATATATTTACTTCTTGACTCGTATTAAATTACAAGAATACATTTTACAATTTAATAATGTTTGGTCGAAGGTGAACTCTGTCGGTGGATTCTTAGGTGGGTCCATTTACTTATCTGATTACAATTTCACCTTCCTTTTTTTCTTTGAAAAATATGCCCTTTGTTACTAGGTGGCAAAAATTAGTTCAATAAATTTGGTAAATTAACGGTAAGATTCGTAATAAAAAAATAGATAATAAGATAATTTAATAAATATCCATAATATATATATATATATATATATATAATCTTAAATGTTAATGTTATTTTGGGATAAAATTTACAAAATTCGTGATGGAGTGGAAACGTGTTATTTTGAGTTTTTCGGTCTTACTTTTTTAAGATCTCAATGTTGTGATTATTTGAGGCCGTTTAGAAATATCACGATCTAGATCGAGAGTCTTTAAGAATCACAACGAGAATAAAAATCATTTTAACGAGTTAAATCTGACCGTTTTAACAAGTGAACCACACGAAATAGTGTCAAACTAAAGAAAATTAAATTATTTCTGACAACCACTTTTCCAACAAAGACATATATTCTTATGTATATATTCTCTTAGGATCCTTTATCACAATGGGTATACTTCAAATATATTCCTAATCTTCAGTGGCTTTTCTCTCTTTC